>NC_057795.1:477172202-477288246 GCF_018294505.1 Triticum aestivum
AGCCTCTACGATCTCGTGGTAGATCAACTCTTGTAATACTCATATCATCAAGATCAATCAAGCAGGAAGTAGGGTATTACCTCCATAGAGAGGGCCCGAACCTGAGTAAACATCGTGTCCCCCACCTCCTGTTACCATTAGCCTTAGACGCACAGTTCGGGACCCCCTACCCGAGATCCGCCGGTTTTGATACTGACATTGGTGCTTTCATTGAGAGTTCCACTGTGATGTCGAATATAAGGTTAATGGCTCGCCTTGTTATCAAGGACAACGTCACCTCCGGGGGAGCCTTGGCCTCAGGCCAAACCCTCCAACTGGGCGGTTTTATTATGACCGCCCGTTCGACCGTCGAGCCAACAATGACCTCTCGGGTCATCGAGAATCATCTCTGCGTCAGCTCGGAACACACCGAGCAGATGGATCCTCCGGAGCTATCGTCTTTGAACAATCTCTTAGATCGCATCGCCGCCCTGGGAGTCGCTACGGACTACGATCGAATTGGGCTTAAACCCGATCAGAGAGAGATTAACTCTCCACCGGTCACCCATCAGATAGCGGTGGTGGAGGAGCAGCGCAATATCTCTCCTCCCATACTGAAGACGGACTATGTCTGGATTACCGAGCTCACCGAGCCGGATACCCGTTCACGGGAAGACATGCCCCAAGTCCCGGACTTGGAACCGGACTGTGGGCCCGAACAATTGGGTAACATCCCAGAAACCAGAACATTAAGTTTGGAAGCTCTTCAAGCTCTGGGTCAGGGTTCGGATTTAATTAGACCCACCCACCCACATACAAGCGATCTTTCCCATATCAGACAACAATCACAAGAAACAGTACATCACTTTTGGGCCAGATTCCCCCTTGTAATGAACAAGGTCAAGGACTGTCGCGAGGAAGACACAATCTCATTCTTTTGCAGAAATTGCATGGACAAGGGAATACTTAACGCCATAAAATGCCACCGCATATCACACTTTGCTGACTTGGCGGCCATAGTATAGAAGTACTGCGCACTGTAAAGTGCCTGGAAAACCCAGGCAGCCTTTTGGGACCCACTGTCTCTCACTAAACCCCTCGTCTAAACAAAAAGGGTGTACCCTCGTAGGTCACCCGATCCAATCACGAAGAAGTAGAAGCCCACCACAGGGCGCGGAACCGTATTGGAGGGATGGCTCAATAGGCCATGCAAAATTCACACCACACTAGATATCGTACCAACACACAGCCTTAGAGCATGTTGGATACTTCAGCAGGTGGCCAAGAGCGGCGAGGATCTCCTCATCAACAATACCGTAGAGCATCATCCCGCGGAAAACAACAATACATTGTTGACAGTCTTCGATACTTTTGCCTTGAATAACAGGCGTAAGAGAGCACTCCACGGCCTTGCCGAAGTCTGCCACGTTGCAGAAATAAACCCCTGGAACGACACGGCTATAACCTTCAATGCTAGTGACGAACCTCAGTTTTGAATAGTCCGAGCACCAGCCGCTTTGGTCCTTAGTCCTATCGTGGACGGCTTCTGGCTTACCAAAGTGCTCATGGACGTTGGCGGCGGATTAAACCTCATCTACGAGGAAACTCTCAACAAAATGGAAATAGACAGGAGCCGCATTGAGCAAAGCAGCACAACCTTCCGAGGAATTATTCCTAGTCGGGAGGCACGATGTGCGGGAAAAATCACACAAGATGTGGTATTCGGCACGCCAGAGAATTACAGGTCTGAAGAGATAACATTCCAAGTGGTCCCTTTTAGCAGTGGATACCACGTCCTTTTGGGGCGAGACGCATTCGCAAGCTTCCAAGCTATACCTCACTATGGGTACTTGAAGCTCAAGATGCCCGGGCCCAACGGAATCATCACTCTCGCTAGTGATCTGGACATAGCACTCCGTGCCGAGAATAAAACCGCCGCCTTAGCCCTTGAGGCACTATCTAAAGCCCTTGCGGCCGAAGAGTTAACTGCACTATGCTCCACAGTGGACAGGGACGATGTGATACTCGATAAACGATCCAAGTCCACCTTCTTTAAACCAGCGGACTAAATTGTCAAATTCCAAGTCCACCCAACGGACCCTACAAAGACATCATCCATTGAGGCACAGCCGGACCCCACAATCGACGCTGCACTGCGAGCGTTTCTACGTGAGAATTGGGACATCTTCGCCTGGCACCCTTCAGACATGCCAGGAATCCCACGCAGGCTGGCCGAGCATAGCCTCAACATATTGAAGGGATATAAACCGGTCAAGCAGACACTACGATGCTTTTCCGAACCTAAAGGACAAGCTATGGGAGAGGAGCTAGCCAAGCTATTCGAAGTCGGATTCATCAGAGAAATAAAACACCCGGATTGGCTAGCAAACCTGGTGATGGTACCAAAGAAGGACAAATCCTGGTGCCTGTGTGTCGATTTCAAAGACCTCAAGAAGGCCTTCCCCAAGGATCTTTTCCCTCTCTCCCGCATTGATCAGATCATCGATGCTACCGCAGGACACGACGCACTGTGTTTCCTCGATGCATACTCCGGATACCATCAAATCAAGATGGTGGAGTCCGATCAAGCCGCAACGGCATTCATCACCCCATACGACCCCTTTTGCTTCAACACTATGCCTTTCGGGCAAAAATACCGGGGCCACCTACCAACGCATGATTTAAACATGCCTGGAGAAACAAATTGGCAAAACAGTTGAAGCATATGTGGACGACGTGGTCATCAAGACCAGACACGTCGAGTCTTTAGTAGACGATCTGAGGCTCACATTCGACAACCTCCAAACTTATGACATCAAGCTCAATCCGGGAAAATGTGTTTTCGGCGTTCCCGCCGGAAAGTTGCTGGGCTTCATCGTTTCCAATAGAGGAATTGAAGCAAACCCAGCCAAAATCCGAGCTTTGTCACAGTTGGCTACCCCAATAGATCTCAAACAAATCCAGAAACTAACTGGATGCGTGGCAGCCTTAAGCCGCTTTAACTCCAGATTAGGAGAAAAGGCACTACCACTCTATCGCCTTCTTCGACACATCGAACACTTCGAGTGGACGGACGCAGCGACGGCCGGACTGGAAGAAATAAAGTCTCTTCTAGCAAGCAACTCAATCCTGGCCGCACCAAATGTGGGCGAACCCATGTTGCTATACATAGCCGCAACACACCAAGTTGTGAGCATAGTGCTCGTCGTCGAACGAGAGGAGGACGGACACAAGTTCCCACTTCAAAAGCTGGTATACTATGTATCCACTGTCCTCACAACATGCAAATCTCGGTACCCCCATTATCAAAAAATAGCATACGCGGTCTTCATGGCATCCCGGAAACTATGACACTACTTTCAAGAGTGTTCAATCACGGTGGCCTCGAAGTACCACTCAATGACATAATAAACAACCGCGATGCAATGGGCCGGATTGCTAAGTGGGCCATCGAGCTCCTCCCATTCGACATCACATACAAACCACGGCGGGCCATTAAATCACAAGTACTGGCCGACTTTGTCGCCGAATGAACAGAGGTCGAACTCCCTAAAGAGTATGACACATACTCCAATTGGATCATGCACTTTGACGACTCTAAAATGCTGGCAGGTCTGGGAGCAGGTGTTGTCCTAACATACCCCACTAGAGATACTGCCCAATACGTACTCCAAATATTATATACAGACTCCAATAATGCAGCCAAATATGAGGCTCTGTTGCATGGTCTTCGGATGGTTGTCTCCATGGGCACTCAACGCCTGGAAGTGCGTGGGGATTCAAACCTCCCAATATCTCAAATAAATGGAGACTTCGATGCCAAAGATCCGAAAATGGTGGCTTATCAAAATGCCGTCCTCAAAATGTCAGGTCGATTCGAGGGGCTCGAATTCCATCATGTGGTTCGAGAAAACAATCAAGCGGTGGATGTTCTCGCCCGCACTGGCGCTAAGCGCGACCCAGTCCCACCTATCATCTTTCTGGAAAGGCTTTTTAAGCCATCCGTGGTGTGGCAAGGGGAGACCGACAATACTAGTCCGAATCCGAACACAACCCTAGATTCCGAAGACACTAACATAGTCGGGGGCTCTGCCACCGAAATAATACCCTCGGCCTATCTCATCATCATTGGCATCACCCCATGGACCGAACCCTTCTTAGCCTACCTTAATAGGCAAGAACTCCCCGAGGACCAAAATGAGGCACGCTGCATAGTTCGGCACTCTAAAGCCTACAAAGTCCACGAGGGAGAGCTCTATAAGAAAAGCGCTACCGGAGTACTTCAAAGATGTATCTCCGAGGAGGAAGGGCGACAGCTCTTGGCTGAAATTCATGCCGGACTCGGCGGTCACCACGCCGCAGCTCTGGCCCTTGTAAGCAAGGCCTTCCATACAGGTTTCTATTGGCCGACGGCCCGAGCAGACGCACAGGACCTCGTCCAACATTGCGTCGGATGCCAACTTTTCGCCAACCAAAGCCATATGCCGCCCACCAGCCTCCAAACAATCCCCATAACCTGGCCTTTTGAGGTCTAGGGGCTCGATATGGTCGGACCCCTTAAAGGGGAAAGCCATAAGAAAAAATATATGTTGGTCATGGTGGATAAATTCACCAAATGGATAGAAGCCAAACCTTTTAAAATGGTTGAATCCGGACTAGTGATAGACTTCATATCGGATGTCGTCCACCGTTATGGTGTCCCCCACAGCATCATCACTGATAATGGCTCCAATTTTACAGCCGATGAGGTGAAAACTTGGTGCGGCAACTTGGGCATTAAGCTCGATTACGCCTCTGTCTACCACCCTCGAACAAACAGTCAAGTCGAATGCGCTAACGGTCTTATTATGAGCGGCATTAAACCCAGACTAGTGCAATCCTTAAAAGAATCAGACATGCACTGGGTCGAGGAGCTTGACTTCTTCATGGTGTACAGCGCAGAGGTTGTCTTGCCCTGTGGTATTATTCATGACTCACCTCGAGTGCGCATGTATGAAGAGAGAGAAGCCGAGCTAGATCGGCAGGACAATTTAGATGCCCTGGAGGAGGAGCGCGATGTCGCAAAAGCCCGTTCCGCATTCTATCAACAACAGGCTCGCAGGTATCAAAGAAGAGAAGTACGGGCCAAAACTTATAATATTGGCGAACTTGTTCTACGCCTACCGGAGAAGAAAAAGGACAAGCTCAAGCCCAAGTGGGAGGGTCCCTTTATCATTGATAAAGTTCTCATCGGAGGAGCGTACCGCCTGCGTGACACAGCAGATAATCGACTTGAGCCAAACCCATGGAACGCGGCCAGACTCCGAAGATTCTACACCTAGCGCCGAACTCTTTGTTCGTCTCCTTCCCTCTGTTCCTTTTTACTTACTTTTCAGTTATATACTCTCCCTTCTCTTTATAGCCCTAAAGCTTTAGTATGACTCAATCACACACTCGCGATGCACTAATCTTCAAGTATGTGCGCTCGTTATACCTGGGGGCTTCTTATACAAAAGCTTAATATAATTCTCTTTCGGGCTTCACGCCCATTGCATATGTGTCTCTCTTCCATATGCACATTTTCTTCACCATTATATGCATTGATATGACTTAAGTTTTGGCCAAGCTGGGTTGCCTGGCTCTTGTGTTTATGCCCTACGTTCCCGTTAATTCGGCTAGGGCATAAGGGGAGCACCTCATCGATTGTTACTGCCGGGTCCTCTGGATGTGTACCTCAGACTAGGTGAAGCCGAAAGCTAGCGTTCTTAAGGGAATATTCGGTCGGTGAACTAAAGATGTTTTTTGCCTATCACAATACAAACCCCTGATGTTTTCATATATGCGCTCTTGACCGTAGTTTGGACATGCACACTAATGCATGCGTACCCAGGGAAAGGAACCCTTAACGGAACTATTCTCTCTAGAAGATGTTTCTTACTATCCATGTAATATAACATAACTAGTTGGTTACTTGTCTGTTCAAACAATTATGACCCCTACGCCTGGTTTCCACGCGTACCCCGGTTTATATAACCGAGCGGGTATTCGGAAACACTCCAGACCATGGAGTCAGGAGGTTGAAGCGAAAAGGTCCGCCATAACAAATGATTTACAATCCGGCTAGGGACAAAATATGTCCATTGAAGTACATAGTCACTTTGACTCAAACACTTCTTCTTCTATGCCATCTAACAGGCTGTCTAGTCTACAGTCCTGCTGGGAATATTTTGCGACTAATCCTACCTGGTCATATACCAGACCAACGGGGATTTCTTTCCCATCTGACCCTACAGGTCCGACCCGGGTCATATGATTCGGATCAAGCTTGGTATACCGCGTCTTTACCATCGCCCAAGCTTCCCTAGCACCTTGTCGACAAGCAGATATCTTCCATAGTCGGAAGCGCCGCCGTGCTCCCTTAACCAGCTATACAAGCTCCCCCATGCCTCCTGTCAGGGAGACGGACAGCCACAAGGCCTTGGCGACGCCGTGCATCACCTGCCGAACTTGTTCGTGCAGTTGCAAAAGCTCTTGTAGCAGATCGCCTGAGGATCCGGGCATCTCCTCTTCGGGACGGCCAGTCAGCATACCTACGGACATAACGCTGTTAGACCGTTTCTTCGCCGAACTATATATAGAAGTTCGTTCGAGCAGATACTGAAAATGCCGCGTTGAAGCCTTTTATTCTCCTTCACGGAGTCAGCTAGCTGAGCACGGACATCTTTCAATTCTACGCTCAGACGGGTATTGGCATCCTGGCGATCATTTTTCTCCCGCCTGACCCACGTAAGTACACGCTCGCCAGCATCTAGCTGTCATTGAGCTCCTTGTTCATCCTCTTGTAAGATCTCCGGATTCAATCCAGGATTATCTACGAAATCTATTATCAGATCTGCAAAAGCGCCGAACACCAAATGGTTGCGAGACCTGAAGGAGCTAAGCATACTGGCCAAAGCGCCGAACACCAAATGGTATTATAGTTAAAGAAAATAAAATAAAAATATATTAAAATGAATAATACCAAAATTTGCACATAAATTGTGCTTTTTATAATATTCAATAATAAGCATATAATAATTGAATTTCGCAGAAATGGAATTTTCAACGAAGGAATGAATTAGTTTCATTGGTATCACAATTAAACAAGAAAATGGAATGAAAACTATAACATTATGAAAATAATGAAGTATTCTAAAGAACAATTAATTTGTGATATTGTTATTACCCTTTTAAGAGGAAAGAAAATGAAAAAAATGACTAAACAAATAATGGCAAAATTTACACAAAATTGTTTTTATAATATGCAAGAATAATCATATAATAGTATATTTTGACAAAACAAAGTTTCCTAAGGAATGGTTTTGTGACATTGGTATTACCATTTAAGAAGAAAGAAAATGAAACAAAAATAAAATAAAATTAAAATAATAAATTTTAATATGGATGAATGAATTAGTGACATTGGTATTACCATTTAAAAAATTGAAAATGGAAAAAATCATATCAAATCAAATCAATGAAGTTTTCTAAGGAAGAATGAATTGGTGGCATTGGTATTACCATTTAGGAATAAAGACAACGAAACAAAAACTAAAAAAATTGAAGTTTTCAAAGGAAAAATGAATTAGTGTTTTGGTATTACCTTTAAGAAGAAAGAAAGTATAAACACTAAAATAAAATCAAAATAATAAATTTTTGTAAGGAAGAATGAATTAGTGGCATTGGTATTACCTTTTAAGATGGAAGAAAATGGGGAAACTATTAAGCAAATAATGACAAAATTTGCACATGATTTACACATAAAATGTGTTTTTTATAATATTGAAGAATACATATAATAGTGGTACTTTGGAAAAAAGAAGTTCACTAAAATAAATAAATTGGTGGCATTGATATTACCCTTATGCAGGGCCTTATCAAAGAAAAAAGGCCCATTATCAATTAAAAAATGAGGCCCTCGACCTACAAATAGTAGATGAGAGATGTGAAAAACCGAGTGAAGAAGACACCAAATAAGTAGACTGTACATATTTATTGAATCAATAGATTGCTTTGGGGAAATGTGAGTGAATTAATCCATGGGAATAGAATTGGGAGCTGCCATAGTATGATTGGATCATGGGAATGAGAAAGGGATCTACGCTGGAAGAGCAAGTGATAGAGAGAGAAGAGGATGAGACGTGCATGATATGGGGCCTTCGCAGTAATTTTGTTGCGGATTCCTAGGCAGTATTTACTCAATGCGTTGATTAGCCATGCCTTTTTTGAGGGAAGATTAGTCATGGCTAAACAAGCCATTAGCTAGAAAATTGAGGGCCCTCCTAACTCGGGGGCCCTATTCGGTTGAACACCTTGCTCATGTGTCTGGGTCGTATCCGAGAAAATGGAGGCTTGGTACCAACTAAAAAATGAGGACCTTGACCTAACAAATAGTAGACGAGAGATGTGAAAATTGAGTGGGGAAGACACCAAGTAGAGGATACATATTTATTGAATCAACAAATTGTTTTGGGAAAATGTGAGTGAATTAATCCATGAGAGTAGAATCGGGAGCTGCCATAGTATGATTGGATCATGGAAATGAGAAAGGGATCTAAGCTTGAAGAGAAAGAGATTAGAGAGAGAAGAGGATGAGACGCGTGTGATATGGGGTCTTCACAGTAATTTTATTGCAGATTCCTACGCGGTATTTACTCGATGCCTTGATTAGTCATGCCTTTTTCAAGGGAAGATTAGTTATGGCTAAATACGCCATTAGCTAGAATTTGAGGGCCCTCCGAACTTGGGGGCCCTGTTCGGTCAAACACCTTGCACATGTGTCCGGAACGGACCTGCCCTTATGGAAGAAAGAAAATGATACAAAAACTTAAGAAAATAAATACGTAGAATGAATTAGTGCCTTAGTATTACCCTTTAAGGAGAAAGGAAAATGAAATAAACAATTTAAAAAACTTCTGCACAACATTGCACTTTTTAATATGTACTCCCTCCGTTTCATTTTACTTCGCATATAACATTTATCTTAAGTCAAACTTCCTAAAGTTTGACTAAATTTATATACAAAATTATCAACATTACAATCCTAGACATATACATTATGAAATTTAATTCAATAATGCATCTAATGATGTCAATTTTATATTATGAAATGTTGATATTTTTCTAACAATCTCAGTCAAACTTTACTACGCTTGACTTAAGACAGATCTTATATGTGAACTAAAAAGAAACGGATGGAGTATAGAGAATAAACATATAGTAGTATAATTTTTCCACTCTAATACAATTTATACACATGTTATATAGTAATTGCACGTATACATTTTACACTCATTCAACATCCTGAATATACCCCTATAAACCGACTAAAAAAGAGAAGCAAAAAATGCATACAAAGTTACAAACAGAAAAAAGAGGCAGCACGGCCTATAAACAGGCAATACGAAATGGGTTTCAGCCCAATAAGAAATCGACTGGCCCAAAACAGTGTCCAGTCAAAAAATAAGCACGAATTATTTATAAACATTTTCTGTTCCAAATCCCTAATTAGCCGCTGTTCAATATAATGGCGGGGGGAGCATGAGGAAGGAGTCCAAGAGAGGCACACGCAAGAACAGAGTGAAGCAAAAAACACGGTACGGATTTTTTTTTCTACAAATAGTACAAATCTGTTCCAGATACGCCGAAACGGATAACCTTTTGAAAGTTTGATAGACGATCAGGGACGTTATCACCTCCTCTCTGCTATGATGAGACAAAGTCGGCAGCCATGACAATCAGGCATCATCATCACCTCCTTTCCCTGCCATGATCAGCCAAGGCTGGCGGCCATGGCAACTTGCACGGGTACGCCTCTCCGGCGTACTTGTTTCTCTCGTGTTTGCTCTCTACTCGCATTGTATCAAGCTCAACAGAGAACAACCACGATTTCTCGCTCGGTGTCAGCAGGACGTATCTGGTATTCGCCGCAACAATCATGGTTTGTTGCCGGAAAAAGTGCTCCTCGCGCCCCGGCAGCCCAAGGGTGGCCTCCGGCAACCTCAGGTGCATCTCCAGCAACCACTCATCCTCGTCACTGCCCGCATGCCGCTTGGCGAAGACCTTGAGGTCGTTGCCTATGAGGCGGATGACGCGCAGCGTGCCGTCCTCGCCGCCGACGATCCGCGAGGTCCGTATGTGGGACGGCCCCCAGACGTTCTCCGGGAATGCGGCGATCGAGAACTCCGCCGTGGTCTCGTCAAGAGCAAGAACGGCGGTGGCGCATCCGTCAATTCCCCAGTACAGAGTGCCGTTTGCACGCCCTACGAAATTTTCGGGGCCGAGCTTTGGGAGCTCGACGTGGCTGGTGATCTCGCTGTAAATAATGCGCCAGCCGCCCTCGCTGCCCGTGGAGAACACACATGCCACGGTTTCGTCGACGGCCGCTAGGACCCTGAAGTTGGACGTGCTGACGCGGCGGCCCGCGTCGTCGCCGTTAAGCAGGAACACGCCAAGGCGGCCAATTCCGTCCAGATCCTCCGGCCAGAGGATTCTCTGGTAGAGTCCGGCGAGCGGCTCGCATACCATAAGGTCGGGGTAGTGGCGAACACAGCGAGAGTAGTCGCGCCAGCTCTGCGGCGCCCTCTTCTTGGTGAGGAGGAGGAGGCTGCCGCGGCTGTCGGCGATCTCCCACGATCCGCTCTCCGGGAGGAACTCGAGGGAGAAGCGGCTGCGGTCGACGACGACCGGCGAGGAGGGGACGAAGAGGGGTTGTCCCCCCTGCACGGTGTGGTAGTCGCCGACGTACGGCGCCTGCGCGTGGACCGGGCCGAAGCGGGCGAAGAAGCCGGGGTTCCCGACGACGCGGCACCACCGCTTGCAGGCGGCCGCGGCGCGGACGAGGCATGGGGACGGGCCGAGGCGGACGAGGATGAGCTCGAAGAGATGGTCGGGGAGGTCCTGCACGATCGTCGGTCCGGCCTCTTTCTTCTTCTTTTTGGCCTTGCTCTTTTTGCCCCGCCGACGACGACGTCCCTCCGATGACGCCATTAGCGAAGGGAAGGGGAGTGGCGTCTCTCTCGCACTGCGCTGACGAGTGACGACCGCCTGCCGCGAAATTCTGCTCTAGATAAACAAGATCGCCACAGCGGCGAGGAGTGCCGCGGCCTCCAAGTCGCGCGCCATGGCGTGTGGCGTGTTGTAAACTACTCCAGCGCGATCGACGCGCGTAAACGTGTCAGCTGAAAGATTCGAGCACCCGCAGTCCTTGCACGTCCTTGCACCCGCAGTCCTTGGCTCCTTGCACGTCCATGTCATCAACAAGCCAACGGATAGATGTTGAGGCCAGGGAAAAAGCAGAGTCCTCTTTTTTTCGTTTCCATTTTTGCTATGCACAAGTTGCATGAATTACTATTTCGTGCAGTATTTGTGTGGCTTGCAGTGCAACACAGGCTATGGACGTCGGACCGACGGCCGAGGCTCGCCCTGCAGGACCAGCCATTTTCTGTTGAGGACAACGTCAAACATATTTTGTTTTTTTAGAAAAAAAGCGGTTGCCCGACTTTATAGATAAAGCCATACGAACGAGTATAGGATCAACAAAGATCCACACCAATCAAGTCTCACAACCAAACCAGAGAGAAGACACACAAGAGTTTTAAGGTGGCACGCAGGCCCAAATGAGATAAAGGGGCACGCAGGCCACCACCTACACGACAAAAGAATCGACAACTACGACGAGACATCATCGGTTGGGAAGGATAGCAAATTGGCAAACACCCGAACTTTGGTGATCAGCCTCTCCAGCCCGTCATGATCCTCCTCCTTAGTCAATAATTTCCACTGTTGCAAGAATATAGACATTTTGAACAAAACATCAGCAGGCTTGTTAGGGAAGACGTCCTCAATAGTAAATTTGTTCTGAGTAGTCCAAAGAGCCCAGCAGAGAGCACCCATCCCGGTCCAAAACAGTCTCCTAGCCTGGCCATTCAGACCATTCGAAATAGCTCGAACATCAGCAAAGTTACCAGGAGACCAAGATCTCGAATACCAAGACCGGACAAAACCCCATATCAGCAAAGCCAGATCGCACTTAAAGAAAATATGGTTAGTGTCTTCGAGGGAGAAGCATAGAGAACAAAAAGCGGAGCCAGGCCCGTTTCTTTTCTGAATCTGGTCAGCCGAGGGGAGTCGGGCCCGAAAGGCCTGCCAGAGGAAAATTTTAATCTTAGGGGGGATCCCGGCGGACCAGATACACTTGAACCTCGATGCGGCAGAGGCAGCGATAACACGACTGTACAGAGATTTGACCGAGAACTTCCCCGAGGACGAATGGGGCCAAGAAACAGAGTCCGCCTCCTCCGAGAGCACATGGAACAAGGCAGCGAGACGGTGTCAGTCGCCTAACTCTTCAGGAGAAAGGGTTCTCCGAAAACCCAGGTCCCAACCGTCAAGTGAAAGCTTAGAGATTGAAATCTCAGGGTTAGAACAATAGGAAAATAGCACTGGGAAAGAGGACGCCAAGGGGGCGTCCCCAGTCCACCTGTTCAGCCAGAAGCGAGTCGAGGCACCATTATTGACCACAAACTTGACGTGGGCATGAAATACATCCCGAACCTTGACAATGTCCACCCAGAACTGGGAGGCGCCATTAGATGTAGCAAACATAGGACTGCCGTTAGGGAAGTATTTAGCTCTTAGGACCCGAAGCCACAGCGCATCCGGACTAGTCGTCATGATTCTCCACCACCATTTAACAATAAGACAAATGTTCGTCGCCTGAGTGTTAAGAATCCTGAGCCCCCTAGGCTTTTAGGTTTGCAAATGATGTCCCATTTAACCAGTCTGTACTTTCACTTGTTCTCAGCCGAATTCTAGAAAAAAGCACCTCTATGTTTATCAAATCCCGCATGAGTTCCTTTGGAAAGTCTAAAAAAGCCCATGGTAAACATAGGGAGGGAGGACAAGCAAGAATTGGTGAGGGCCACTTTGCCCGCCACCGAATTGTATCTGCCTCGCCAAGGAAGGACTCTGTTTCCCACCTTGGCCACCAGAGGCTTAAATTCGCTAGAAAACAACCACCAATGGGAAATAGGAAGACCTAGGTACTTGAAAGGGAAGGTGCCCAGGGAGCAGTTAAGTATGTTGGGGAACGTAGCAGAAATTCAAAATTTTCCTACGTGTCACCAAGATCTATCTATGGAGAGACTAGCAACGAGGGGAAGGAGAGTGCATCTACATACCCTTGTAGATCGCTAAGCGGAAGCGTTCAAGTGAACGGGGTTGATGGAGTCGTACTCGTCGTGATTCAGATCACCGATGATCCTAGTGCCGAACGGACGGCACCTCCGCGTTCAACACACGTACAGCTCGACGATGTCTCCCACGCCTTGATCCAGCAAGGAGAGAGGGAGAGGTTGAGGAAGACTCCATCCAGCAGCAGCACAACGGCGTGGTGGTGATGGAGGAGCGTGGCAATCCTGCAGGGCTTCGCCAAGCACCTACGGGAGAGGAGGAGGTGTCACGGGAGGGAGGGAGGCGCCAAGGGCTCAGGTATGGATGCCCTCCCTCCCCTCCACTATATATAGGGGCAGGGGAGAGGGGGGAGGCGCAGCCTTGCCCCTTCCTCCAAGGAAGGGGTGCGGCTAAGAGGGGGGGAGGAGTCCATCCTCCCCAAGGCACCTCGGAGGTGCCTTCCCCTTTTAGGACTCTCCCCTTTTTCCTATATCTTGGCGCATGGGCCTCTAGGGGCTGGTGCCCTTGGCCCATGTAGGCCAAGGCGCACCCCCTACAGCCCATGTGGCCCCCCGGGGCAGGTGGCCCCACCCGGTGGGCCCCCGGGACCCTTCCGGTGGTCCCGATACAATACCGATGACCCCGAAACTTGTCCCGATGGCCGAAACAGGACTTCCTATATATAAATCTTTACCTCCGGACCATTCCGGAACTCCTCGTGACGTCCGGGATCTCATCCGGGACTCCGAACAATATTCGGTAACCACATACAAACTTCCTTTATAACCCTAGCGTCATCGAACCTTAAGTGTGTAGACCCTACGGGTTCGGGAGACATGCAGACATGACCGAGATGTTCTTCGGTCAATAACCAACAGCGGGATCTGGATACCCATGTTGGCTCCCACATGTTCCACGATGATCTCATCGGATGAACCACGATGTCAAGGACTCAATCGATCCCGTATACAATTCCCTTTGTCTAGCGGTATGGTACTTTCCCGAGATTCGATCGTCGGTATACCGATACCTTGTTCAATCTCGTTACCGGCAAGTCTCTTTACTCGTTCCGTAACACATCATCCCGTGATCAACCCCTTGGTCACATTGTGCACATCATGATGATGTCCTACCGAGTGGGCCCAGAGATACCTCTCCGTTTACACGGAGTGACAAATCCCAATCTCGATTCGTGCCAACCCAACAGACACTTTCAGAGATACCCGTAGTGTACCTTTATAGCCACCCAGTTACGTTGTGACGTTTGGCACACCCAAAGCACTCCTACGGTATCCGGGAGTTGCACAATCTCATGGTCTAAGGAAATGATACTTGACATTAGAAAAGCTTTAGCATACGAACTACATGATCTTGTGCTAGGCTTAGGATTGGGTCTTGTCCATCACATCATTCTCCTAATGATGTGATCCCGTTATCAACGACATCCAATGTCCATGGTCAGGAAACCGTAACCATCTATTGATTAACGAGCTAGTCAACTAGAGGCTTACTAGGGACATGGTGTTGTCTATGTATCCACACATGTATCTGAGTTTCCTATCAATACAATTCTAGCATGGATAATAAACGATTATCATGAACAAGGAAATATAATAATAATCAATTTATTATTGCCTCTAGGGCATATCTCCAACAGTCTCCCACTTGCACTAGAGTCAATAATCTAGTTCACATCGATATGTGATTAACACTCAAGGTCACATCCCCATGTGACTAACACCCAAAGAGTTTACTAGAGTCAATAATCTAGTTCACATTTACCATGTGATTAACACTCGATGAGTTCTGGGTTTGATCATGTTATGCTTGTGAGAGAGGTTATAGTCAACGGGTCTGAACCTTTCAGATCCGTGTGTGCTTTACAAATCTCTATGTCATCTCCTAGATGCAGCTACCACGTTCTATTTGGAGCTATTCCAAATAACTGTTCTACTTGGAGCTATTCTAAATTGTTGCTCCATTATACATATCCGGTATCTCTACTCAGAGCTATCCGGATAGGTGTTAAGCTTGCATCGACGTAACCCTTTACGACGAACTCTTTTACCACCTCCATAATCGAGAAAATTCCTTAGTCCACTAGTTACTAAGGATAACTTTGACCGCTGTCCTGTGATCCATTCTTGGATCACTCTTGTACCCCTTGACTGACTCATGGTAAAGCACACTTCAGGTGCGGTACACAGCATAGCATACTGTAGAGCCTATGTCTTAAGCATAGGGGACGACCTTCGTTCCTTTCTCTCTATTCTGCCATGGTCGAGCTTTAAGTCTTAACTTCATACCTTACAACTCAGGAAAGAACTCCTTCTTTGACTGATCCATCTTGAACACCTTCAAGATCACGTCAAGGCATGTGCTCATTTGAAAGTACTATTAAGCGTTTTGATCTATCCTTATAGATCTTGATGCTCAATGTTCAAGTAGCTTAATCCAGGTTTTCCATTGAAAACACTTTCCAAATAACCCTATATGCTTTCCAGAAATTCTACATCATTTCTGATCATTAATATGTCAACAACATATACTCATCAGAAATTCTATAGTGCTCCCACTCACTTCTTTGGAAATACAAGTTTCTCATAAACTTTGTATACACCCAAAATCTTTGATCATCATCAAAGCATACATTCCAACTCCGAGATGCTCACTCCAGTCCTCAGAAGGATTGCTGGAGCTTTGCATACTTATTAGCATATTTCAGGATAGACAAAACCTTCCGGTTGTATCACATACAACCTTTCCTCAAGAATCGTCGAGGAAACAATGTTTTGACATCCTATCTGCAAGATTTCATAAATAATGCAGTAATTGCTAATATAATTCCAACAGACTCTTAGCATCGCTACGAGTGAGAAAGTCTCATCGTAGTCAACTCCTTGAACTTGTCGAAAAACATCTTAACGACAAGTCGAGCTTTCTCAAAGGTGACACTTACCATCATTGTCTGTCTTCCTTTCAAAATCCATATGTACCTAACAGCCTTACGACCATCAAGTAGTTCTTCCAAAGTCTACACTTTGTTTTCATACATGGATCCTCTCTCGGGTTTTATGGCCTTGAGCCATTTATCGGAATCCGGGCCCACCATCGCTTCTCCATAGCTCGTAGGTTCATTGTTGTCTAGCAACATGACTTTCAAGACAGGATTACGTACCACTCTGAAGTAGTACGCATCCTTGTCATCCCACGAGGTTTGGTAGTGACTCGATCCGAAGTTTCATGATCACTATCATAAGCTTCCACTTCAGTTGGTGTACGTGCCACAGGAACAACTTCCTGTGCCCTGCTACACACTTGTTGAAGTGACGGTTCAATAACCTCATCAAGTCTCCAGCATCCTCCCACTCAACTTTTCGAGAGAAACCTTTCCTCGAAAAAGGACCCGATTCAAGAAACAATCCCTATTGCTTTCGGATCTGAATTAGGAGGTATACCCAACTGTTTTTGGGTGTCCTATGAAGATGCATTTTATCTGCTTTGGGTTCGAGCTTATCAACCTGAAACCTTTTCACATAAGCGTCGCAGCCCCAAACTTTCAAGAAACGGCAACTTAGGTTTCTCCAAACCATAGTTCATACGGTGTCGTCTCAACGAAATTAAGTGGTGCCCTATTTAAAGTGAATGTGGTTGTCTCTAATGCCTAACCCATGAATGATAGTTGTAACTCGATAAGAGACATCATGGTATGCACCATATCCAATAGGGTGCAACTATGACGTTTGGACACACCATCACACTATGGTGTTCCAGGCTGTATCAGTTGTGAAACAATTTCCACAATGTCTTAATTCTGTGCCAAACTCGTGATTCAGATATTCATCTCTATGATCATATCATAGATCTTTTATCCTCTTGTCACGACGATCTTTCAACTTCACACTGAAATTACTTGAACCTTTCAATAATTCAGACTCGTGATTCATCAAGTAAATATACTCAACATCTACTCGAATCATCTGTGAAGTAAGAACATAACGATATTCACTGCATGCCTCAGCACTCATTGGACTGCACACCTCAAAATGTGTTACTTCCAACAAGTTGCTATCTTGTTCCATCTTACTGAAAACGAGGCTTTTCAGTCATCTTGCCCATGTGGTATGATTTGCATGTCCCAAGTGATTCAAAATCAAGTGAGTCAAAACGGTCCATTTGCATGGAGTTTCTTCATGCATATACACCAATAGACATGGTTCGCATGTCTCAAACTTTTCAAAAACAAGTGAGCCCAAAGATCCATCAATATGGAGCTTCTTCATGCGTTTTATACCGATATGACTTACGTGGCAGTGCCACAAGTAGGTGGTACTATCATTACTATCTTTTGGCATGAACATGTGTATCACTACGATCGAGATTTAATAAACCATTCATTTTAGGTGTAAGACCATTGAAGGTATTATTCAAATAAACAGAGTAACCATTATTCTCCTTAAATGAATAACCGTATTGCGATAGACGTAATCCAATCATGTCTGTGCTCAACGCAAACACCAAATAACAATTATTTAGGTTTAACACCAATCTCTTTGGTAGAGGGAGCGTGCGATGCTTGATCATATCAAGCTTGGAAAAACTTCCAACACATATCGTCAGCTCACCTTTAGCTAGTCTCCGTTTATTCCGTAGCCTTTTGTTTCGAGTTACTAACACTTAGCAACCGAACCGGTATCTAATACCCTGGTGCTACTAGGAGTACTAGCAAAGTACACATTAACACAATGTATATCCAATATACTTCTATCGACCTTGCCAGCCTTCTTATCTACCAAGTATCTAGGGTAATTCTGCTCTAGTGGTTGTTCCCCTTATTACAGAAGCACTTAGTCTCGGGTTTGGGTTTACCTTGGGTTTCTTCACTAGAGCAGCAGCTGATTTGCCGTTTCATGAAGTATCCCTTCTTGCCCTTGCCCTTCTTGAAACTAGTGGTTTCACCAACCATCAACAATTGATGCTCCTTCTTGATTTCTACTTTCGCGGTGTCAAACATCGTGAATACCTCAAGGATCATCATATCTATCCCTGATATGTTATAGTTCATCACGAAGCTCTAACAGCTTGGTGGCAATGACTTTGGAGAACCATCACTGTCTTATCTGGAAGATCAACTCCCACTCGATTCAAATGATTGTTGTACTCAGACAATCTGAGCACAAGCTCAACAATTGAGCTTTTCTCCTTAGTTTGCAGGTTAAGAAAGTCATCGGAGGTCTTATACCTCTTGACATGGGCACGAGCCTGAAATCCCAATTTCAGCCCTCAAAACATCTCATATGTTTCGCGATGTTTCAAAAACGTCTTTGGTGCCTCAACTCTAAACCGTTTAACTGAACTATCACGTAGTTATCAAAACGTGTATGTCAGATGTTTGCAACAACCACAGACAACGTTCGAGGTTCAGCACACTGAGCGGTGCATTAAGGACATAAGCCTTCTATGAAGCAATGAGGACAATCCTCAGTTTACGGACCTAGTCCGCATAATTGCTACTATCAACTTTCAACTAATTTTTCTCTAGGAACATATCTAAACAGTAGAACTATAGCGTGAGCTACGACATAATTTGCAAAAACCTTTTGACTATGTTCAGGATAATTAAGTTCATCTTATGAACTCCCACTCAGATAGACATCCCTCTAGTCATCTAAGTGATTACATGATCCGAGTCAAACTAGGCCGTGTCCGATCATCACGTGAGACGGACTAGTCATCATCGGTGAACATCTTCATGTTGATCGTATCTTCTATACGACTCATGTTCGACCTTTCGGTCTTCGTGTTCCGAGGCCATGTCTGTACATGCTAGGATCGTCAAGTTAAACCTAAGTGTTTCGCGTGTGTAAATCTGTCTTACACCCGTTGTATGTGAACGTTAGAATCTAACACCCGATCATCACGTGGTGCTTCAAAACACGAACTGTCGCAACGGTGCACAGTTAGGGGAGAACACTTCTTGAAATTGTTGTAAGGGATCATCTTATTTACTACCGTCGTTCTAAGCAAATAAGATGTATAAACATGATAAACATCACATGCAATCAAATAGTGACATGATATGGCCATCATCACTTTGCTCCTTTTGATCTCCATCTTTGGGGCTCCATGATCATCATCGTCACCGGCATGACACCATGATCTCCATCATCATGATCTCCATCATCGTGTCTTCATGAAGTTGCCTCGCCAACTATTACTTCTACTACTATGGCTAACGGTTAGCAATAAAGTAAAGTAATTACATGACGTTTAAGTTGACACGCAAGTCACAATTAAATAAAGACAACTCCTATGGCTCCTGCCGGTTGTCATACTCATCGACATGCAAGTCGTGATTCCTATTACAAGAACATGATCAATCTCATACATCACATATATCATTCATCACATCCTTTTTGGCCATATCACATCACATAGCATACCCTGCAAAAACAAGTTAGACGTCCTCTAATTGTTGTTTGCATGTTTTACGTGGCTGCTATGGGTTTCTAGCAAGCACGTTTCTTACATACGCATGAACCACAACGTGATATGCCAATTGCTATTTACCCTTCATAAGGACCCTTTTCATCGAATCCGATCCGACTAAAGTGGGAGAGACAGACACCCGCCAGCCACCTTATGCAACTAGTGCATGTTTGTCGGTGGAACCGGTCTCACGTAAGCGTACGTGTAAGGTTGGTCCGGGCCGCTTCATCCCACGATGCCGCCGGATCAAGATAAGACTAGTAACGGCAAGCATATTGAACAATATCGATGCCCACAACTACTTTGTGTTCTACTCGTGCAAAGAATCTACGCAATAGACCTAGCTCATGATGCCACTGTTGGGGAACGTAGCAGAAATTCAAAATTTTCCTACGTGTCACCAAGATCTATCTATGGAGAGACTAGCAACGAGGGGAAGGAGAGTGCATCTACATACCCTTGTAGATCGCTAAGCGGAAGCGTTCAAGTGAACGGGGTTGATGGAGTCGTACTCGTCGTGATTCAGATCACCGATGATCCTAGTGCCGAACGGACGACACCTCCGCGTTCAACACACGTACAGCTCGACGATGTCTCCCACGCCTTGATCCAGCAAGGAGAGAGGGAGAGGTTGAGGAAGACTCCATCCAGCAGTAGCACAACGGCGTGGTGGTGATGGAGGAGCGTGGCAATCCTGCAGGGCTTCGCCAAGCACCTACGGGAGAGGAGGAGGTGTCACGGGAGGGAGGGAGGCGCCAAGGGCTCAGGTATGGATGCCCTCCCTCCCCTCCACTATATATAGGGGCAGGGGAGAGGGGGGAGGCGCAGCCTTGCCCCTTCCTCCAAGGAAGGGGTGCGGCTAAGAGGGGGGGAGGAGTCCATCCTCCCCAAGGCACCTCGGAGGTGCCTTCCCCTTTTAGGACTCTCCCCTTTTTCCTATATCTTGGCGCATGGGCCTCTAGGGGCTGGTGCCCTTGGCCCATGTAGGCAAAGGCGCACCCCCTACAGCCCATGTGGCCCCCCGGGGCAGGTGGCCCCACCCGGTGGGCCCCCGGGACCCTTCCGGTGGTCCCGGTACAATACCGATGACCCCGAAACTTGTCCCGATGGCCGAAACAGGACTTCCTATATATAAATCTTTACCTCCGGACCATTCCGGAACTCCTCGTGACGTCCGGGATCTCATCCGGGACTCCGAACAACATTCGGTAACCACATACAAACTTACTTTATAACCCTAGCATCATCGAACCTTAAGTGTGTAGACCCTACGGGTTCGGGAGACATGCAGACATGACCGAGATGTTCTTCGGTCAATAACCAACAGCGGGATCCGGATACCCATGTTGGCTCCCACATGTTCCACGATGATCTCATCGGATGAACCATGATGTCAAGGACTCAATCGATCCCGTATACAATTCCCTTTGTCTAGCGGTATGGTACTTGCCCGAGATTCGATCGTCGGTATACCGATACCTTGTTCAATCTCGTTACCGGCAAGTCTCTTTACTCGTTCCGTAACACATCATCCCGTGATCAACCCCTTGGTCACATTGTGCACATCATGATGATGTCCTACCGAGTGGGCCCAGAGATACCTCTCCGTTTACACGGAGTGACAAATCCCAATCTCGATTCGTGCCAACCCAACAGACACTTTCAGAGATACTCGTAGTGTACCTTTATAGCCACCCAGTTACGTTGTGACGTTTGGCACACCCAAAGCACTCCTACGGTATCCGGGAGTTGCACAATCTCATGGTCTAAGGAAATGATACTTGACATTAGAAAAGCTTTAGCATACGAACTACATGATCTTGTGCTAGGCTTAGGATTGGGCCTTGTCCATCACATCATTCTCCTAATGATGTGATCCCGTTATCAACGACATCCAATGTCCATGGTTAGGAAACCGTAACCATCTATTGATTAACGAGCTAGTCAACTAGAGGCTTACTAGGGACATGGTGTTGTCTATGTATCCACACATGTATCTGAGTTTCCTATCAATACAATTCTAGCATGGATAATAAACGATTATCATGAACAAGGAAATATAATAATAATCAATTTATTATTGCCTCTAGGGCATATTTCCAACAAAGTAGCTAGGAAATTCTCAAAGTTTCAGCCTCATCAACACCCGCCATAATGGCCTCACTCTTAGAAAGGTTGATTTTGAGCCCCGACAAGGCTTCAAAACACAAGAGAATAAACTTGAGATTGACAATGCACGAGTCATCAGCCTCCACCAAAATGATCGTGTCGTCCGCGTATTGGAGGTGGGTAAGACCCTGGGGAATTAGTGGAGAAAGCACAAGAGCGATGTGACCTGCCGTAGCTGCCCTATTCAGCATGCAAGAGAGAGCATCAGCCACAAAATTGAACAGAATGGGGGATGCTGGATCCCCTTGTCGAAGACTGCGACCATTGGCAAAGAAATTGCTGACAGAGTCATTGATAGACACAGCAGTATGACCCCCAGAGACCAGATGCATCAACCGGTGCACCACTCCAGGGTCAAAACCCTTTGCGCGAAGAACTTGTCTAGGGAAGTCCCAACTAACAGAATCATAGGCCTTTTCAAAATCAAGATTGAGGATTAACGCTTTGGTACCCTTCTCCCTGAGAACATGGACAACCTCATGTAAACAAAGAATGCCATCAAGATAAACCTACCCTTAATGAAAGTAGACTTGGAAGAGTTGATAGTACGGTGGGCCACCGGGGTTAGCCTAGTCGCCATGCATTTGGCAGGGAATTTAGCAAAGTTTTTGATCAAAGCAATGGGACAGAATTGAGAGATAACATCAGCGCCTTTGATTTTTGGGATGAGGGTAAGAACCGCGTAGTTCAAACGAGAGATGTCGACCATGCCAAGCCAAAAACCCTGAATGATTTTGCACACCAGCGAACACAGGGAAGGCCATAAGCGTTTAAAGAAAGGAATCAAGAATCCATCTGGGCCCAAAGCCGAATTAGCATTGGCAGAACTGATAGCCACCTCAATTTCTTCATTAGAAGGGGGGAGCAAAAGGGCCGCATTTTCGGCATCCAAGACACAGGAATCCTGAGGCCAGAGGTTGGGGGAAAGGAGGAAACCGGAGGCCGACTTCGCAGCAAGAAGCGAGGAGAAGAAGTTAACAATATGATCCATGATCAGGTTAGGGTTCGTCTCCCTAGACCCACTAATAACCAAACTGTCAATGGTGCATCTACAACGTCGACCGTTAGCAATGGCGAAGAAGTAAGCCGTGGGGGCATCACCCTTGAGAATCCAATTAATGGTGCCACTGTTCTTCCAATAAATCTCGTCCTGATGGTGGAGGTGCATGAGAAGGCCCTCGAGATCGTATCTGTGGCTCCAGTCCTCCGCGGAGAGGCCAGAGGAATCGGCTACCATGTCAAGGGAGGAGATCTGCCCCAACAGATCACGCTTGTTCCTCAACACTTCGGCCGCACGGTTGCGGCCCCAACCCTTTAGGAACTTACGAAGATTATAGGATAAGAAATGCCAGTCATCCAAGCGACCAAAGGAGCGCACTCTATTACCAAGCAAGGAGTTAATTTTCAATGAAACCATGTCAAAAAAACCCTTAACAAGGAACTAGGAAGCATAAAATTGGAATCTGGAGGTGGTGACTTGAGTGTCGGAGCCTATGTCAATAACGAGAGGGAGTGGTCCAACCCAACGTGGGGAAGCACCGCAAGGGAAGCTCACGGAAACATCACATCCCACGAGTGGGAGGCGAAGGCACGATCAAGAACAGATCGGGTAGGGTTCAATTGGTGATTAGACCAGGTGAAGCTGGATCCCGTCCTAGGCAGCTCCCGAAGGGCACAGTCAGCAATAAAGTCATTAAACACATCTGCCAAAGGCCAGGAAAAATTAGCATTACTTTTATCCGAGGGGGAGCTCAAGAGGTTAAAATCACCCCCAATGAGCAGAGGGATGGCACAGGAGTCTACTTTAGCAACTAGTTCATCTAGGAAAAGGGGGGACAAGGAGTGGTCAGCTGGACCGTACACAACCATGATCTCCTAAAGAACATTGAGACTTTTATGGTATACCACCATAATAGCCTAGAAAATGCCATGGTCAAAGGCCACAAAATCAAAGGTCTCCAGTTTAGCCCCGATCAAAATACCTCCGGAATGGCCAGAAGCAGGAAGGCAGCGCCAACAGAAACGATCAGCCTCGGCAATAGATGCCAGCTCAGGGAAGGAGAAGGAAGCTTTAAAAGTCTCGACGAGGACTACAAATTCAGCATTAGAGTCATGAACCAGATCCCTAATTTGTTCCCGACGCCCCCTAGCACCGAAACCACGAATATTCCAGAAGATTCCTTTCATTTGAACGAAAGATTTTGGATTCGAAGGCTCGATTTGCTCGGAGCCGCAACCACTTTAATATTGGGAGCCTTGCTCTTTTTGGACGAGGAAGGAGGAGGGCCACTACCCTCCCCCTCCCTCCCAGCAGCACAAGCACTGCCCTCGGCCACCCCCGAGGCAGCGGACTCCCTAGCCTTGGCTTGCGCGACCTCCTTGGCTTTTGCCAAGGATGCTTGGGCCAATTCATTTAGACAGATCACAGAAAGGAGAGAGGAGGGTGAGCCCAAGGAGCGATCCACTGTCACTCCAATGTCATTCAGGATGTTGCATAGTAAAGCATTGGGCATATCAAGAAGAACCAAGCGAACTGGGGACAGGGGAGTCCAAGTACCTGGAGGGAAGAGATCCTTGGCCGCCGCCCGCCGCTCCGCACGCTCCTGGATGGGGATCGCTGTTGAGGTGCGTATATGCTCATGAAGTGTGGCATAAGGTGTGGGACCACCTACAGATCAATGTACATGGGCCGTCACTGTTGGACACAACCATTGACTGGTGGTTGAGGGAAAGGAGGAACTTCATGGACACGGATAGAAGAGGCTTCGACACATTGGTCACGGTCATGGCTTGGTCTTTATGAAAGCAACATAATGTTACGGTGTTTAACAGAGTGATGCAACAAATATCACCGAGTGCGCTATCGCTTCACGTGCTGGATGTGGTTGCTGCGTGGAGGAAAGCGGGTGTTGGTGTTTGTGAGGAGTTAGCTTAGGGTTCCTAGTTTGGAGTTGGTGTGAGGCGATGGCCTCGCCTCTGGCCGAATGTTCGCATTCGGGGCAAGCTTCTTGCAATTAACCTTCTAATATGGTATATCATGGGCGTACTTAAAAAAAAAACTATTTCGTGTAACTCACTTTTCCTTCTCCTAGTATTTCGTCAGGTTTTTGTGTTCCATTTTCAACTATGCGCAAAAAAGCTCCATTTTGAATGTGCTTAGAGAGGAATAATTTTGACCAAAAACACTAGGTATAACATAGACATATACACTCATTTAGGGGCAATATGTGTGTACATTATACTGTTATGTGAAAATTGTATTACGTGCTTATTTTTACCATATAGTTAAGTAGCTCAATTTCAATGGAAATTATGTGCAAAGTTTTTATCAACAATTATTTTAAGTTCATTTTTTCATTCCTTTTTACGTTAATAATAATACCCTCAATTCATCTTCCCTAGAATTTTTAATGTTTTTGTTGTTTGAATACCGAGTATAAAACATGGACACATAGATGAAAGTTCTATACAATATGTGTGTAAATTTCTTGCTTTTGTCTGAGAGTTACACAAATATATGGTTTCTTACGTATTATAGAATTGTACAGGTTCTATGTAATCAGTGTGCAAGTTTTTGTTGGGGAACGTAGCAGAAATTCAAAATTTTCTACGCATCACCAAGATCAATCTATGGAGATTCTAGCAACAAGAGAGAGGGAGTTTATCTTCATACCCTTAAAGATCGCTAAGAGGAAGCGTTACTAGAACGCGGTTGATGGAGTCGTACTCGCGATGATCCAAATCGCGGAACATCCGATCTAGCGCCGAACGGATGGCGCCTCCGCGTTCAACACACGTACAACCCGGGGACGTCTCCTCATTCTTGATCCAGAAAGGGGAGATGAGAAGTTGAGGGAGAACTCCGACAGCACGACGGCATGGTGGTAGTGGAGCTCGTGGTTCTCCAGCAGGGCTTCGCCAAGCACTACGGAGGAGGAGAAAGAGTTGGAGGAGGGAGAGGGCTGCGCCAGGGGAAGGGTGCGGCTGCCCTCTCACCCCCTCACTATATATAGGGGGAAGGGAGGAGGAGGAGGCGCCCTAGGGTTCCCTAGGGGAGGGGCGGCGGCCACAGGGGAAACCGTAGATGGGTTTGGGCGCCCCCACCCCCTAGGAAACTTGCCCCCCAAGCCGGGAGGGGCGGCTGCCCTAGGGGTGGCGCCCCCACCTCTCTAGGTTACGTGAGATGGGGTGGGAGGGGCGCTCATCCCCTTAGTGGGCTGATGTGCCCCCTTCCCTTGGCCCATAAGGCCCCCCAACGCTTGTCGGGGCGTCCGAAACTCCTTTCGGACACGCTGGTCATCACCTGGTACCCCCGAAACAATTTCGGACTCCAATACCCTTCGTCCAATATACCGATCTTCACCTCCGGACCATTCCGGAGCTCCTCATCACGTCCGGGATCTCATCCGGGACTCCGAACAACCTTCGTAACCACATACTATTTCCCATAACAACTCTAGCGTCACCGAACCTTAAGTGTGTAGACCCTACGGGTTCGGGAACCACGCAGACATGACCGAGACGTTCTCTGGCCAATAACCAACATCGGGATCTGGATACCCATGTTGGCTCCCACATGTTCCACGATGATCTTATCAGATGAACCACGACGTCGGGGATTCAATCAATCCCGTATACAATTCCCTTTGTCAATCGGTATGTTACTTGCCCGAGATTCGATCGTCGGTATCCCAATACCTCGTTCAATCTCGTTACTGGCAACTCACTTTACTCGTTCCATAATGCATGATCCCGTGACTAACTACTTAGTCACATTGAGCTCATTATGATGATGCGTTACCGAGTGGGCCATAGATACCTCTCCGTCAAACGGAGTGACAAATCCCAGTCTTGATTCGTGCCAACCCAATAGACACTTTCAGAGATACCTGTAGTGCACCTTTATAGCCACCCAGTTACATTGTGACGTTTGGTACACCCAAAGTATTCCTATAGTATCCGGAAGTTGCACAATCTCATGGTCTAAGGAAATGATACTTGACATTAGAAAAGCTTTAGCAAATGAACTACACGATCTTGTGCTATGCTTAGGATTGGGTCTTGTCCATCACATCATTCTCCTAATGATGTGATCCCGTTATCAATGACATCCAATATCCATGGTCAGGAAACCATA
This sequence comes from Triticum aestivum, assembly GCF_018294505.1. NCBI lineage: Eukaryota > Viridiplantae > Streptophyta > Magnoliopsida > Poales > Poaceae > Triticum > Triticum aestivum. The sequence goes on from NC_057795.1 coordinate 477,199,168, forward strand.
ACCATCTATTGATCAACGAGCTAGTCAACTAGAGGCTCACCAGGGACATGTTGTGATCTATGTATTCACACATGTATTACGGTTTCCAGTTAATACAATTATAGCATGAACAATAGACAATTATTATGAACAAGGAAATACAATAATAATCATTTTATTATTGCCTCTAGGGCATATTTCCAACAGTCTCCCACTTGCACTAGAGTCAATAATCTAGTTCACATCACTATGTGATTGTTATGAATTCAACACCCATTGGGTTTGATCATATCTCGCTTGTGAGAGAGGTTATTAGTCAACGGGTCTGAATCTTTCAGATCCGTGTGTGCTTTACAAATCTCTATGTCATCTCCTAGATGCAGCTACCACGCTCTATTTGGAGCTATTCCAAATAACTGTTCTACTATACGAATCCGGTTTACTACTCAGAATAATCCGGATTAGTGTCAAAGTTTGCATCGGTGTAACCCTTTACGACGAACTCTTTTACCACCTCCATAATCGATAAAATTCCTTAGTCCACTAGTTACTAAGGATAACTTTAACCGTTGTCCTGTGATCCATTCCTGGATAACTCTTGTACCCCTTGACTGACTCATGGCAAGGCACACTTCAGGTGCGGTACACAGCATAGCATATTGTATAGCCTACGTCTAAAGCATAGGGGACGACCTTCGTCCTTTCTCTCTCTTCTGCCGTGGTCAGGTCTTGAGTCTTACTCAATACTCACACCTTATAACACAACCAAGAACTCCTTCTTTGCCGATATATTTTGAAATCCTTCAAAATCTTGTCATGGTATGTGTTTATTTGAAAGTATTATTAAGCGTTTAGATCTATCCTTATAGATCTTGATGCTCAATGTTCAAGTAGCTTAATCCATGGTTTCCATTGAAACACACTTTTCAAATAACCCTATATGCTTGCCAGAAATTCTACATCATTTCCGATCAACAATATGTCAACAACATATACTCGTCAGAAATTCTACAGTGCTCCCACTCACTTCTTTGTAAATACAAGTTTCTCATAAACTTTGTATAAACCCAAAATCTATCATTATCTTATCAAAGCGTATATTCCAACTCCGAGATGCTTACTCCAGTCCTTAGAAGGATTGCTGGAGCTTTGCATACTTGGTAGGATCTTTTAGGATTGACAAAACCTTCTGGTTGTATCACATACAATCTTTCCTCAAGCAACTCGTCGAGGAAACAATGGTTTTTGACATCCTATCTGCAAGATTTCATAAATAATGTAGTAACTGCTAATACAATTCCAACAGACTCTTAGCATCACTATGAGTGAGAAAGTCTCATCGTAGTCAACTTCTTGAACTTGTGAGAAAACATCTTAGTGACAAGTCAAGCTTTCTCAATGGTGACACTTACAATCATTGTCCGTCTTCCTTTTAAAATCCATCTGTACCCAACAGCCTTACGACCATCAAGTAGTTCCTCCAAAGTCCACACTTTGGTTTCATACATGGATCCTCTCTCGGATTTTATGGCCTCTAGCCATTTGTCGGAATCCAGGCCCACCATCGCTTCTCCATAGCTCATAGGTTCATTGTTGTCTAGCAACATGACCTCCAAGGCAGGATTACCGTACCACTCCGAAGCAGTACACGTCCTTGTCGACCTACGAGGTTCGATAGTGACTTGATCCGAAGTTTCATGATCACTATCATCAGCTTCCACTTCAATTGGTGTAGGTGCCATAGGAACAACTTCCTGTGCCCTGCTATACACTAGTTGAAGTGATGGTTCAACAACCTCATCAAGTCTCCACCATCCTCCCACTCAATTCTTTCAAGAGAAACCTTTCCTCGAGAAAGGACCCGTTTCTAGAAACAATCACTTTTGCTTCCGGATCTGAAATAGGAGGTATACCTAACTATTTTTGGGTGTCCTACGAAGATGTATTTATCCGCTTTGGGTTCGAGCTTATCAGGATGAAACTTTTTCACATAAGCGTCGCAGCCCCAAACTTTCAAGAAACCACAGCTTAGGTTTCTCTAAACCATAGTTCATACGGTGTCATCTCAACGGAATTACGTGGTGCCCTATTTAAAGTGAATGCGGTTGTCTCTAATGCCTAACCCATAACGATAGTGGTAATTTGATAAGAGACATCATGGTATGCACCATATCCAATAGGGTGTAGTTATGATGTTCGGACACACCATCACACTATGGTGTTCCAGGCGGTATTAGTTGTGAAACAATTTCCACAATGTCTTAATTGTGTGCCAAACTCGTAACTCAGATATTCATCTCTATGATCATATCATAGACATTTTATCCTTTTGTCACGACGATCTTCAACTTCACTCTGAAATTACTTGAACCTTTCAACAATTTAGACTTTTGTTTCATCAAGTAAATACACTCAGCATCTACTCAAATCATCTGTGAAGTAAGAACATAACGATATCCACTGCGTGCCTCGGCACTCATTGGACATCACACATCAAAATGTATTACTTCCAACAAGTTGCTCTCTTGTTCCATCTTACTGAAAATGAGGCTTTTTAGTCATCTTGCCCATGTGGTATGATTTGCATGTCTCAAGTGATTTAGAATCAAGTGAGTCCAAATGATCCATCTGCATGGAGTTTCTTCATGCGCACATACCAATAGACATGGTTCACATGTCTCAAACTTTTCAAAAACGAGTGAGTCCAAAGATCCATCAACATGGAGCTTCTTCGTGCGTTTTATACCAATATGACTCAAATAGCAGTGCCACAAGTATGTGGTACTATCATTACTATCTTATATCTTTTGGCACGAACATGTGTATCACTACGACCGAGATTCAATAAACCATTCATTTTAGGTGCAAGACCATTGAAGGTATTATTCAAATAAACAGAGTAACCATTATTCTCCTTAAATTACTGTATTGCGATAGACATAATCCAATCATGTCTATGCTCAACGCAAACACTAAATAACAATTATTTAGGTTTAACACCGATCCCGATGGTAGAGGGAGCGTGCGATGTTTGATCACATCAACCTTGGAAATACTTCCAACACATATAGTCACCTCGCCTTTAGCTAGTCTCTGTTTATTCCGTAGCCTTTTATTTCGAGTTACTAACACTTAGCAACTGAAACGATATCTATTACCATGGTGCTACTAGGAGTACTAGTAAAGTACACATTAATATAATGTATATCCAATATACTTCTGTCGACCTTGCCTGCCTTCTTATCTACCAAGTATCTAGGGTAATTCTACTCCAGTGACCGTTCCCCTTATTACAGAAGCACTTAGTCTCGGGTTTGGGTTCAACCTTGGGTTTCTTCACTAGAGCAGCAACTGATTTGCCATTTCATGAAGTATCCCTTCTTGCCCTTGCCCTTCTTGAAACTAGTGCTTTCACTAACCATCAACAATTGATGCTCCTTCTTGATTTCTACTTTCGCGGTGTCAAACATCGCGAATATTTCAAGGATCATCATATCTATCCCTGATATGTTATAGTTCATCACGAAGCTCTAGTAGCTTGGTGGCAATGTCTTTAGAGAACTATCACTATGTCATATGGAAGATTAACTCCCACTCGATTCAAGTGATTGTTGTACCCAGACAATCTGAGTACAAGCTCAACGATTGAGCTTTTCTCCCTTAATTTGTAGGCTAAGAAGCTCGTCGGAGGTCTTATACCTCTTGATGTGGGCACGAGCCTGAAATCCTAATTTCAGCTCTTGGAACATCTCATATGTTATGTGAAGTTTCAAAATGTCTTCGGTGCCTCAATTCTAAACTACTTAACATTACTGAACTATCACATAGTCATCAAAATGTGTATATCAGATGTTCGCAACATCCATAGACGACATTCGAGGTTCAGCACACCGAGCGGTGCATTAAGGACATAAGCCTTCTGCGCAGCAATAAGGACAATCCTCAGTTTACGGACCCAGTCCGCATAATTGCTACTATCAACTTTCAACTAAATTTTCTCTAGGAACATATCTAAAACAGTAGAACTAAAGCGCAAGCTACAATATAATTTGCAAAGACCTTTTGACTATGTTCATGATAATTAAGTTCATCTAATGAACTCCCACTCAGATAGACATCCCTCTAGTCATCTAAGTGATACATGATCCGGGTCAACTAGGCCGTGTCCGATCATCACGTGAGACGGACTAGTCATCATCGGTGAACATCTTCATGTTGATCGTATCTACTATACGACTCATGTTCGACCTTTCGGTCTCTTGTGTTCCGAGGCCATGTCTGTACATGCTAGGCTTGTCAAGTCAACCTAAGTGTTTTGCATGTGTAAATCTGGCTTACACCCGTTGTATGTGAACGTTAGAATCTATCACACCCGGTCATCACATGGTGCTTGGAAACAATGAAATTTCACAACGGTGCATAGTTAGGGGGAACACTTTCTTGAAATTTTAGGAGGGATCATCTTATTTATGCTACCGTCGTTCTAAGCATATAAGATGTAAACAAGATAAACATCACATGCAATCAAATAGTGACATGATATGGCCAATATCATTTTGCTCCTTTTGATCTCCATCTTCGGGGCTCCATGATCATCATCGTCACCGGCATGACACCATGATCTCCATCATCATGATCTCCATCATCATGATCTCCATCATCGTGTCTCCATGAAGTTGTCTCGCCAACTATTACTTCTACTACTATGGCTAACGGTTTAGCAATGAAGTAAAGTAATTACATGGCGTTATTCAGTGACACGCATGTCATACAATAAATAAAGACAACTCCTATGGCTCCTGCCGGTTGTCATACTCATCGACATGGAAGTCGTGATTCCTATTACAAGAATATGATCAATCTCATACATCACATATATTTCATTCATTACGTCCTTTTTGGCCATATCACATCACGCAGCATATGCTGCAAAAACAAGTTAGACGTCCTCTAATTTGTTGTTGCAAGTTTTTACGTGGCTGTTATGGGTTTCTAGCAAGAACATTTCTTACCTACGCAAAACCACAACGGTGATATGCCAATTTCTATTTACCCTTCATAAGGACCCTTTTCATCGAATCCGATCCGACTAAAGTGGGAGAGACTGGCACCCGCTAGCCACCTTATGCAACAAGTGCATGTCAGTCGGTGGAACCTGTCTCACGTAAGCGTACGTGTAAGGTCGGTCCGGGCCGCTTCATCCCACAATACCGTCGAAACAAGATAGGACTAGTAACGGTAAGCATATTGAACAAAACCAACGCCCACAACTACTTGTGTTCTACTCGTGCATAGAATCTATGCAATAGACCTAGCTCATGATGCCACTGTTGGGGAACGTAGCAGAAATTTAAAATTTTCTACGCATCACCAAGATCAATCTATGGAGATTCTAGCAACAAGAGACAGAGGGAGTGCATCTTCATACCCTCGAAGATCGCTAAGCGGAAGCGTTACTAGAACACGATTGATGGAGTCGTACTCGTAGCGATCCAAATCGCGGAACATCCGATCTAGCGCCGAACGGACGGCGCCTCCGCATTCAACACATGTACAGCCCGGGGACGTCTCCTCCTTCTTGATCCAACAAGGGGAGAGGAGAAGCTGAGGGAGAACTCCGACAGCATGACGGCATGGTGGTGGTGGAGCTCGTGGTTCTCCAGCAGGGCTTCGCCAAGCACTACGGAGGGGAGAAAGAGTTGGAGGAGGGAGAGGGCTGCGCCAGGGGAAGGGTGCGGCTGCCCTCTCACCCCCTCACTATATATAGGGGGAAGGGAGGAGGAGGAGGTGCCCTAGGGTTCCCTAGGGGAGGGGCGGCGGCCACAGGGGAAACCCTAGATGGGTTTGGGCGCCCCCACCCCCTAGGAAACTTGCCCCCCAAGCCGGGAGGGGCGGCTGCCCTAGGGGTGGCGCCCCCACCTCTCCAGGTTACGTGAGATGGGGTGGGAGGGGCGCTCAGCCCCTTAGTGGGCTGATGTGCCCCCTCCCCTTGGCCCATAAGGCCCCCCAACGCTTGTCGGGGCCTCCGAAACCCCTTTCGGACATGATGGTCATCACCTGGTACCCCCGGAACAATTCAGGACTCCAATACCCTTCGTCCAATATACCGATCTTCACCTCCGGACCATTCCGGAGCTCCTCATCACGTCCGGGATCTCATCCGGGACTCCGAACAACCTTCGGTAACCACATACTATTTCCCATAACAACTCTAGTGTCACCGAACCTTAAGTGTGTAGACCCTACGGGTTCGGGAACCATGCAGACATGACCGAGACGTTCTCTGGCCGATAACCAACAGCGGGATCTGGATACCCATGTTGGCTCCCACATGTTTTATGATGATCTCATCGGATGAACCACGATGTCGGGGATTCAATCAATCTCGTATACAATTCCCTTTGTCAATTGGTATGTTACTTGCCCGAGATTCGATCGTCGGTATCCCAATACCTCGTTCAATCTCGTTACCGGCAAGTCACTTTACTCGTTCCATAATGCATGATCCCGTGACTAACTACTTAGTCACATTGAGCTCATTATGATGATGCATTACCGAGTGGGCCCAGAGATACCTCTCCGTCAAACGGAGTGACAAATACCAGTCTTGATTCGTGCCAACCCAACAGACACTTTCGGAGATACCTGTAGTGCACCTTTATAGCCACCCAGTTACGTTGTGACGTTTGGTACACCCAAAGTATTCCTACAGTATCCGGGAGTCGCACAATCTGATGGTCTAAGGAAATGATACTTGACACTAGAAAAGCTTTAGCAAACGAACTACACGATCTTGTGCTATGCTTAGGATTGGGTCTTGTCCATCACATCATTCTCCTAATGATGTGATCCCGCTATCAATGACATCCAATGTCCATGGTCAGGAAACCATAACCATCTATTGATCAAGGAGCTAGTCAACTAGATGCTCACTAGGGACATGTTGTCGTCTATGTATTCACACTTGTATTACGGTTTCCAGTTAATACAATTATAGCATGAACAATAGACAATTATCATGAATAAGGAAATACAATAATAACCATTTTATTATTGCCTCTAGGGCATATTTCCAACAGTTTTGTCATAGTTTGTTTTAAGTATTTGCCTTTTCATTATATTTTGTTTATGGTAATACTGATGCCCTTAATTCAACCCATCCTAGAATAAGATTTTTTTTATTTTTTGTTGTTGTCTTTGTTTATTGGTGTCTTCTAGCCGATATTTTCCTACAATTTTGCATGCGGGAACAATTTAATGTACTTCAATCATGTGACATTACTTATTTTGTATTAGGAACTTTAAATAAAATATATTTTTATAATTAATAATAAATTTCATGGTAAGGGTTTATACCAAAGTACATTATTTATTTCATGAACTTAAGGAACATTAATACTAAAGTACATCATTTATTTAAATGAACTTTAAATGTACTTATTTTGTGTTAATGTACTTTAGGAACTTTAAATGAAACCCTTGCCATGAACTTTAAACAGCAGCATGTATACATTTGGAATACTAAATTTTCGTTAGTCGCCCTATGCACCTGGACGCATGGAGTATCGTCTATCTAAAAAAAATGCTTTGATGTAGTTTCCATGATTGGTTCTATTTGGGAGAATTAGATACTACATAATATCATATTTATAAGACTTGTGTGTATCCCTAGATCTATAATTTAGCCAACATAAGAGAGTTGTATAGTCTAAAAATTATACCACTAGAAAGTATACAATTTGAATTTTTTAATGATATATACTTTGTGATATATAATTTGTATTAAGTTGATGTTAACCAGAAGATATGCACAAACCTTATAAACCGAAAAGGAGGTAGTACAACACAACAGTAGTTTCTGTTGAAATATGGGGTGTGCTTTAGGCCCATCTAACAACAGAAAAATCTCTAAGGACCCATATGGGTTTATTGGCACTAGGTGGAGGTGGGAAGTTTAGTCCCACCCCGGAAGTGGAAGAGGAGTTGGACCTCCTTATAAGGGTGGCTCTTCCACATGCTATTGGAGCTTGAGAAGAGAAGAGGCCCTCGCGCGCTCCTCCTCCGCCGCCCGCCACACCGTGCCTCGCCACGCCACGCCGCGCCGCGCCGCGGGAGTGAGCCAAGACGAGCTCACACCTAAGCGCTTATTTTTGCTAGTTACTAACGGAGAGTTCCTGACAGCTGGGCCACGATCTGAGACGTCGAATCATGGGCTGTCACGGACTCAGACGTGGGTAGAGCCCACGCGGCTGCGCCTATATAAGTGTGCAGTGTCTTCTAACCCTAGCCACCACGAACAGATCACATCTGCTCCCACGTGAACCGCCCACGTCGTTCCTTTGCTGCTCCTTCCGCCGGTGACTCCATCCTGTCTGCCGCGTACACGGTCGACGGGAGAGCAGGTCTCCAAAACCCTATCTCTCCGGTTCCTGTATGGGAGAGAGGCGAGTAGGTTTTTGGGAAGCGACTACGCGACTACTCGCCTCCGATCCACTACTTCCTCTACGTCCGCGTCGTCTTCGTCATCACCATGTCCACCGCCGCCGAACGTGCCACTGCCGAAAAATGGTTCAGTCAAAGAAAGGGTTCTTGCCTGTGTTACAAGGTGAGAAATTGAGTCAGACTCAATGCCCGACCACTGCAGAATAGAGAGAAAATGAAAAACATTCCCCATGCTTCAGCCATAGGTTCTATTATGTATGCAATGCTGTGTACCAGACCTGATGTGTGCCCTTCTATAAGCATAGCAGGGAGGTACTAAAGTAATCCCGGAGTGGAGCATGGGATAGCGGTCAAGAACATCCTGAAATAGCTGAAAATGACTAAGGATATGTTTCGCGTTTATTGAGGTGACAAAGAGCTCGTCGTAGACGGTTACGTCGATGCAAGCTTTGACACTGATCCGGATGGCTCTAAGTCGCAAACCGGATACATATTTTTATTAAATGGAGGAGCTTTCAGTTGGTGCAGTTCCAAGCAGAGCATCGTGGCGGGATCTACGTGTGAAGCGGAGTACATTGCTGCTTCAAAAGTAGCAAATGAAGGAGTTTGGATGAAGGAGTTCATATCCGATTTAGGTGTCATACCTAGTGCATCGGGTCCAATGAAAATCTTTTGTGACAATACTGGTGCAATTGCCTTGGCAAAGGAATCTAGATTTCACAAGAGAACCAAGCACATCAAGAGAGGCTTCAATTCCATCCATCATCAAGTGTCAGAAGGGGACATAGAGATTTGCAAGATACATATGGATCTGAATGTTGCAGACCCATTGACTAAGCCTCTTCCATGAGCAAAACATGATCAACACCAAAGCTCCATGGGTGTTAGAATCATTACTATGTAATCTAGATTATTGATTCTAGTGCAAGTGGGAGACTGAATGAAATATGCCCCAGAGCCAATAATAAAGTTATTATTTAGTTCCTTATTTCATGATAAATGTTTATTATTCATGCTATAATTGTATTAACCGGAAACTTAGTACATGTGTGAGTACATAGACAAAACATAGTGTCCCTAGTATGCCTCTACTTGACTTGCTTGTTAATCAAAGATGGTTATGTTTCCTAACCATAGACATGTGTCGTCATTTGATTAACAGGTTCACATCATTAGGAGAATGATGTGATGGACATGACCCATCTGTTAGCTTAGCATTATGACCGTTACAGTTTTGTTGCTACTGCTTTCTTCATGACTTATACATGTTCCTCAGACTATGAGATTATGCAACTCCCGAATATCGGAGGAACACCTTGTGTGCTATCAAACGTCACAACGTAAATGGGTGATTATAAAGATGCTTTACAGGTGTCTCCGAAGGTGTTTGTTGGGTTGGCATATATCAAGATTAGGATTTGTCACTTCGTGTTTTGGAGAGGTATCTCTGGGCCCTCTCGGTAATGCTCATCACTATAAGCCTTGCAAGCATTGTCACTAATGAGTTAGTTGTGGGATGAAGTATTACAGAACGAGTAAAGAGACTTGCTGATAACGAGATTGAACTAGGTATGATGATACCGACGATCGAATCTCGGGCAAGTAACATACCGATGACAAAGGGAATAACGTATGTTCTTATGCGGTTTGACCGATAAAGATCTTCGCAGAATATGTAGGAAACAATATGAGCATCCAGGTTCCACTATTGGTTATTGACCGGAGATGTGTCCCGGTCATGTCTACATAGTTCTCGAACGCGTAGGGTCCGCATGCTTAACATTTGATGACGATATGTATTATGAGTTATGTGTTTTTGATGACTGAAGTTTGTTTGGAGTCCCGGATGAGATCACGATGTGATGAGGAGTCTCGAAATGGTCGATACATAGAGATTGATATATTGGATGGCTATATTCGGACACCGGAAGTGTTCCGGAAAAAACCGGAGTGCCGGAGGGTTATCGGAACTCCCCGGGGGAACTAATGGGCCACATGGTCCTTAGTGGAGAGAGAGAGGGGCGACCAGGGCAGGCCGCGCGCCCCCGCCCCCTTGGGTCCGAATTGGACTAGGAGGGATGCGGCGCCCCCCTTTCCTTCTCCCTCTTCCTCTCCTTCCTTCCCCTTCTCCCTCTCTTGGTGGAATCCTACTAGGACTAGTAGTCCTAGTAGGACTCCCCTTGATGGGGCGCGCCTAGGAGGTCCGCCGGCCTCCCCTTTATCCTTTATATACGGGGTCAAGGGGGCACCCTAAGTAGACACAAGTTTCTCTCCCAACCGTGTGTGGTGCCCCCTCCATAGTTACACACCTCGATCATACCATCATAGTGCTTAGGCAAAGCCCTGAGCTGGTAGCATCATCATCACCGTCGCCATGCCGTCGTGCTGACGGAACTGACCCTCGTCCTCAACTGAATCAAGAGCATGAGAGAATTCATAGAGCTGAACGTGTGCTGAACAAGGAGGTGTCGTACGTTCGGTACTTGATCGGTTGGATCGTGAAGAAGTTCGACTACATCAACCGCATTATTGATACATCCGCGATCAAGTCAAGGAGGGAGACATAGATATTTGCAAGATACATACAGATCTGAATGTTGCAGACTCGTTGACTAAGCCTCTCTCACGAGCAAAACATGATCAGTACCAAGACTCCATGGGTGTTAGAATCATTACTATGTAATCTAGATTATTGACTCTAGCGCAAGTGGGAGACTGAAGGAAATATGGCCTAGAGGCAATAATAAAGTTGTTATTTATATTTCCTTATATCATGATAAATGTTTATTATTCATGCTAGAATTGTATTGACCGGAAACTTAGTACATGTGTGAATACATAGACAAACAAAGTGTCACTAGTATGCCTCTACTTGACTAGCTCGTTGAATCAAAGATGGTTGTGTTTCCTAGCCATAGACATGAGTTGTCATTTGATCAACGGGATCACATCATTAGAGAATGATGTGATTGACTTGACCCATTCCGTTAGCTTAGCACTTGATCGTTTAGTTTGTTGATGTTGCTTTCTTCATGACGTATACATGTTCCTATGACTATGAGATTATGTAACTCCCGAATACCGGAGGAACACTTTGTGTGCTACCAAACGTCACAACGTAACTGGGTGATTATAAAGGTGCTCTACAGGTGTCTCCGATGGTACTTGTTGAGTTGGCATAGATCAAGATTAGGATTTGTCACTCCGATTGTCGGAGAGGTATCTCTGGGCCCTCTCGGTAATGGACATCACTATAAGCCTTGCAAGCAATGTGACTAATGAGTTAGTTGCGGGACCATGCATTACGGAACGAGTAAAGAGACTTGCCGGTAATGAGACTGAACTAGGTATTGAGATACCGACGATCGAATCTCGGGCAAGTAACATACCGGTGACAAAGGGAACAACATATGTTGTTATGCGGTTTGACCGATAAAGATCTTCGTAGAATATGTAGGAGCCAATATGAGCATCCAGGTTCCACTATTGGTTATTGATGGGAGACATGTCTCGGTCCTGTCTACATAGTTCTCGAACCCGTAGGGTCCGCACGCTTAACATTCGGTGACGATCGGTATTATGAGTTTATGTGTTTTGATGTACCGAAGGTTGTTTGGAGTCCCGGATAAGATCACGGACATGACGAGGAGTCTCCAAATGGCCGAGACATAAGTATTGATATATTGGAAGGTTATATTCGGACACTGGAAGGGTTCCGGGGGTCACTGGATAGTTACCAGAGTACCGGGATGTTACCGGAACCCCCCAGGGAGTATATGGGCCTTAATGGGCTTTAGGGAGAGAGAGAGAGGAGCTGGCCAGGGCTGGGTCGCCCCCCCAAGCCTAGTCCGAATTGGAGTAGGGGGAGGGGCAGCGCCCCCTCCTTCCTTCTCCTCCTCTCCTTCCCTTCACCCTTCTCCTACTCCTACTAGGAAAGGGGAGTCCTACTCGCGGTGGGAGTAGGACTCCCCCCTTGGCGCGCCCTCCTCCTAGGCGGGCCGCCTCCCCCTTGCTCCTTTATATACGGGGGTAGGAGGAACCCCAAGACACACAAGTTGATCATTGATCTTTAGCCGTGTGCGGTGCCCCCCTCCACCATAATCCACCTCGGTCATTTCGTTGCGGTTCTTAGGCGAAGCTCTACGTCAGTAGCTTCATCAAGACCATCATCACGCCGTCGTTCTGACGGAACTCTCCCTCGAAGCTCTACTAGATCGTGAGTTCGTGGGACGTCACCAAGCTGAACGTGTGCAGATCGTAGAGGTGCCGTACGTTTGGTACTAGGATCGGTCGATTGTGAAGACATATGACTACATCAACCGCGTTGTCATAACGCTTCCGCTTATGGTCTACGAGGGTACGTGGATGACACTCCCCCCTCTCGTTACTATGCATCACCATGATCTTGCGTGTGCATAAGAATTTTTTTGAAATTACTGTGTTCCCCAACAGTGGCATCAGAGCCAGGTTTATGCATAGATGTTATATGCACGAGTAGAACACAAGTGAGTTGATGGCGATACTAGTCATACTGATTACCAGCATGTCATACTTTAATTCGGCGGTATTGTTGGATGAAGCAGCCCGGACCGACATTACGCGTACGCTTACGCGAGACTGGTTTTGCCGACGTGCTTCACACAAAGGTGGCTGGCGGGTGTCAGTTTCTCCGACTTTAGTTGAATTGAGTGTGGCTACGTCCGGTCCTTGTGAAGGTTAAAACAACACATACTTGACGAAATATCATTGTGGTTTTGATGCGTAGGTAAGAACGGTTATTGCTTAGCCCGTAGCAGCCACGTAAAACTTGCAACAACAAAGTAGAGGACGTCTAACTTGTTTTTGCAGGGCATGTTGTGATGTGATATGGTCAAGACATGATGCTAAATTTTATTGTATGAGATGATCATGTTTTGTAACAGAGTTATTGGCAACTGGCAGGAGCCATATGGTTGTCGCTTTATTGTATGAAATGCAATCGCCATGTAATCGCTTTAGTTTATCACTAAGCGGTAGCAATAGTCGTAGAAGCAATAAGTTGGCGAGACGACAATGATACTACGATGGAGATCAAGGTGTCGCGCCGGTGACGATGGTGATCATGACAGTGCTTTGGAGATGGAGATCAAAGGCACAATATGATGATGGCCATATCATATCACTTATATTGATTAAATGTGATGTTTATCTTTTGTGCATCTTATTTTGCTTAGATCGACGGTAGCATTATAAGATGATCTCTCACTAAATTGCAAGGTATAAGTGTTATCCCTGAGTATGCACCGTTGTGGAAGTTCGTCATGCCGAGACACCACGTGATGATCGGGTGTGATAAGCTCTACGTTCACATACAACGGGTGCAAGCCAGTTTTGCACACGCAGAATACTCGGGTTAAACTTGACGAGCCTAGCATATGCAGATATGGCCTCGGAACACTGAGACCGAAAGGTCGAGCGTGACTCATATAGTAGATATGATCAACATAGTGATGTTCACCATTGAAAACTACTCCATCTCACGTGATGATCAGACATGGTTTAGTTGATATGGATCACATGATCACTTAGATAATTATAGGCATGTTTATCTAAGTGGGAGTTCTTAAGTAATTTGATTAATTGAACTTTAATTTATCATGAACTTAGTACCTGATAGTATTTTGCATGTCTATGTTGTTGTAGATAGATGGCTCATGTTGTTGTCCCGTTGAATTTTAATGCGTTCCTTGAGAAAGCTAAGTTCAAAGATGATGGTAGCAATTACACGAACTGGGTCCATAACTTGAGGATTATCCTCATTGCTGCATAGAAGAAATACGTCCTGGAAGCACCGCTAGGTGCAAGACCCGCTGCAGGAGCGACGCTAGACATTGTGAACGTTTTGTAGAGAAAAGCTGATGACTACTCGATGGTTCAGTGTGTCATGCTTTACGGCTTAGAACTGGGACTTCAATGACGTTTTGAACGTCATGGGGCATATGAGATGTTCCAGGAGTTGAAGTTAATATGTCAAGCAAATGCCCGGATTGAGAGATATGAAGTCTCCAATAAGTTCTACAACTGCAAGGTGGAGGAGAATAGTTCTGTCAGTGAACATATACTCAAAATGTCTGGGTATAATAATCACTTAATTCAAATGGGAGTTAATCTTCCGGATGATAGTGTCATTGACAGAATTCTTCAATCACTGCCACCAAGCTACAAGAGCTTCATGATGAACTATAATATGCAAGGGATGAATAAGACAATTCTCGAGCTCTTTGCGATGCTAAAGGCTGTGGAGGTAGAAATCAAGAAGGAGCATCAAGTGTTGATGGTCAACAAGACCACCAGTTTGAAGAAAAAGGGTAAAGGAAGAAGGGGAACTTCAAGAAGAACGACAAGCAAGTTGCTGATCAAGGGAAGAAGCCCAAGTCTAGACCTAAGCCTGAGACTGAGTGTTTCTATTGCAAAGGGACTGGTCACTGGAAGCGGAACTGCCCCAAGTATTTGGCAGATAAGAAGGATGGCAAGGTGAACAAAGGTATATGTGATATACATGTTATTGATGTGTACCTTCCTAATGCTCGCAGTAGTGCCTGGGTATTTGATACTGGTTCTGTTGCTAATATTTGCAACTCCAAACAGGGACTACGGATTAAGAGAAATTAGCTAAGGACGAGGTGATGATGCGCGTGGGAAATGGTTCCAAAGTCGATGTGATCGCGGTCGGCACACTACCTATACATCTACCTTCAGGATTAGTTTTAGACCTGAATAATTGTTATTTGGTGCCAGCGTTGAGCATGAACATTATAGTGGATCTTGTTTGATGCGAGACGGTTATTCATTTAAATCTGAGAATAATGGTTGTTCTATTTATATGAGTAATATCTTTTATGGTCACACACCCTTGAAGAGTGGTCTATTTTTATGGAATCTCGATAGTAGTGATACACATATTCATAATATTAAAGCCAAAAGATGCAGAGTTGATAATGATAGTGCAACTTATTTGTGGCACTGCCGTTTGGGTCATATTGGTGTAAAACGCATGAAGAAACTCCATACTGATGGGCTTTTGGAATCACTTGATTATGAATCACTTGGTACTTGCGAACCATGCCTCATGGGCAAGATGACTAAAACTCCATTCTCCAGAACAATGGAGCGAGCAACAGATTTGTTGGAAATCATACATACTGATGTTTGTGGTCCGATGAATATTGAGGCTCGCGGCGGGTATCGTTATTTTCTCACCTTCACAGATGATTTGAGCATATATGGGTATATCTACATAATGAAACATAAGTCTGAAACATTTGAAAAGTTCAAAGAATTTTAGAGTGAAGTGGAAAATCATCATAACAAGAAAATAAAGTTTCTACGATCTGATCATGGAGGAGAATATTTGAGTTATGAGTTTTGTCTTCATTTGAAACAATGCGGAATAGTTTCGCAACTCACGCCACCCGGAACACCACAACGTAATGGTGTGTCCGAGCGTCGTAACCACACTTTATTAGATATGGTGCAATCTATGATGTCTCTTACTCATTTACCACTATCATTTTGGGGTTATGCTTTAGAGGCGGCTGCATTCATGTTAAATAGGGCACCATCTAAATCCATTGAGACGATGCCTTATGAACTGTGGTTTGGCAAGAAACCGGCGTTGTCGTTTCTGAAAGTTTGAGGCTGCGATGCTTATGTGAAAAAGCTTCAATCTGATAAGCTCGAATCCAAATCAGAGAAATGTGTCTTCATAGGATACCCAAAGGAAACTGTTGGGTACACCTTCTATCACAAATCCGAAGGCAAGACATTCGTTCCTAAGAATGGATCCTTTCTAGAGAAGGAGTTTCTCTCGAAAGAAGTGAGTGGGAGGAAAGTAGAACTTGATGAGGTAATTGTACCTGCTCCCTTATTGGAAATCAGTTCATCATAGAAATCAGTTCCTGTGATCCCTACACCAGTTCGTGAGGAAGCTGATGATAATGATCATGACACTTCAGATCAAGTTACCACCAAACCTCGTAGGTCAACCAGAATAAGATCCGCACCCAGAGTGGTACGGTAATCCTGTTCTGGAGGTCATGTTACTTGACCATGGCGAACCTACGAACTATGAGGAAGCGATGATGAGCCCAGATTCCGCGAAATGGCTTGAGGCCATGAAATCTGAGATGGGATCCATGTACGAGAAGAAAGTGTGGACTTTGGTTAACTTGACCGATGATCGGCAAGCCATCGAGAATAAATGGATTTTCAAGAAGAAGACTGACGCTGACAGTAATGTTACTGTCTACAAAGCTCGACTTGTTGCGAAAGGTTTTCGACAAGTTCAAGGAGTTGACTACGATGAGACCTTCTCACCCGTAGCGATGCTTAAGTCCGTCCGAATCATGTGAGCAATTACCGCATTTTATGATTATGCAATTTGGCAAATGGATGTAAAGACTGCATTCCTGAATGGATTTCTGGAAGAAGAGTTGTATATGACGCAACCTGAAGATTTTATCGATCCAAAGGATGCTAACAAAGTGTGTAAGCTCCAGCGATCCATCTATGGACTGGTGCAAGTATCTCGGAGTTGGACTAAACGTTTTGATAGTGTGATCAAAGCATATGGTTTTATACAGACTTTTGGAGAAGACTATATTTACAAGAAAGTGAGTGGGAGCTCTGTAGCATTTCTAATATTATATGTGGATGGCATATTGTTGATTGGAAATGATATAGAATTTCTGGATAGCATAAAAGGATACTTGAATAAGAGGTTTTCAATGAAAGACCTCGGTGAAGTTGCTTATATATTGGGCATCAAGATCTATAGAGATAGATCAAGACGCTTAATTGGACTTTCACAAAGCACATACCTTGATAAAGTTTTGAAGAAGTTCAAAATGGATTAAGCAAAGAAAGTGTTCTTGCCTGTGTTACAAGGTGAGAAATTGAGTCAGACACAATGCCCGACCACTGCAGAAGATTGAGAGAAAAGGAAAGTCATTCCCTATGCTTCAGCCATAGGCTCTATCATGTATGCAATGTTGTGTACCAGACCTGATGTGTGCCTTGCTATAAGCATAGTAGGGAGGTACCAAAGTAATCCAGGAGTGGATCTATGGACAGCGGTCAAGAACATCCTGAAATACCCGAAAAGGACTAATGATATGTTTCTCGTTTATGGAGGTGACAAAGAGCTCGCCGTAAATGGTTACGTCGATGCAAGCTTTAACACTGATCCGGATGACTCTAAGTCACAAACCGGATACGTGTTATATTGAATGGTGGAGCTGTCAGTTGGTGCAGTTCTAAACAAAGCGTCGTGGCGGGATCTATGTGTGAAGCGGAGTACATAGCTGCTTCAGAAGCAGCAAATGAACGAGTCTGGATGAAGGAGTTCATATCCGATCTAGGTGTCATACCTAGTGCATCGGGTCCAATGAAAATCTTTTATGACAATACTGGTGCAATTGCCTTGGCAAACGAATCCAGATTTCACAAGAGAACCAAGCACATCAAGAGACGCTTCAATTCCATCTGAGATCAAGTCAAGGAGGGAGACATAGAGATTTGCAAGATACATACGGATCTGAATGTTGCAGACCCGTTGACTAAGCCTCTCTCGCGAGCAAAACATGATCAGTACCAAGACTCCATGGGTGTTAGAATCATTACTATGTAATCTAGATTATTGACTCTAGTGCAAGTGGGAGACTGAAGGAAATATGCCCTAGAGGCAATAATAAAGTTGTTGTTTATATTTCCTTATATCATGATAAATGTTTATTATTCATGCTAGAATTGTATTGACCGTAAACTTAGTACAAGTGTGAATACATAGATAAACAAATTGTCACTAGTATGCCTCTACTTGACTAGCTTGTTGAATCAAAGATGGTTGTGTTTCCTAGCCATAGACATGAGTTGTCATTTGATCAATGGGATCACATCATTAGAGAATGATGTGATTGACTTGACCCATTCCATTAGCTTAGCACTTGATCGTTTAGTTTGTTACTGTTGCTTTCTTCATGACTTATACATGTTCCTATGACTATGAGATTATGCAACTCCCGAATACCGGAGGAACACTTTGTGTGCTACCAAACGTCACAATGTAACTGGGTGATTATAAAGGTGCTCTACAGGTGTCTCCGATGGTACTTGTTGAGTTGGCATAGATCAAGATTAGG
Source organism: Triticum aestivum (assembly GCF_018294505.1). Taxonomy (NCBI): domain Eukaryota; kingdom Viridiplantae; phylum Streptophyta; class Magnoliopsida; order Poales; family Poaceae; genus Triticum; species Triticum aestivum. Next base: position 477,217,767 of record NC_057795.1, read on the forward strand.
ATTTGTCACTCCGATTATCGGAGAGGTATCTCTGGGCCCTCTCGGTAATGCACATCACTATAAGCCTTGCAAGCAATGTAACTAATGAGTTAGTTACGAGATGATGCATTACGGAACAAGTAAAGAGACTTGCCGGTAATGAGATTGAACTAGGTATTGAGATACCGACGATCGAATCTCGGGCAAGTAACATACCGATGACAAAAGGAACAACATATGTTGTTATGCGATTTGACTGATAAAGATCTTCGTAGAATATGTAGTAGCCAATATGAGCATCCAGGTTCCGCTATTAGTTATTGACCGGAGACATGTCTCGGTCATGTCTACATAGTTCTCGAACCCATAGGGTCCGCATGCTTAACGTTCAGTGACGATCAGTATTATGAGTTTGTGTGTTTTGATGTACCGAAGGTTGTTCGGAGTCCCGGATAAGATCACGGACATGAAAAGGAGTCTTGAAATGGACGAGACATAAAGATTGATATATTGGAAGGTTATATTCGGACACCGGAAGGGTTCCGGGGGTCACCGGATAAATACCGGAGTACCGGGAGGTTACCGGAACCCCTGAGAGAGTTCAGGGAGTATATGGGCCTTAATGGGCTTTAGAGAGAGAGAGAGAGAGAGGAGCTGGCTAGGGCTGGGTCGCGCCCCCCCCCCAAGCCTAGTCCTAATTGGACTAGGGGGAAGGGGCGGCGCCCCCTCCTTCCTTCTCCTCCTCTCCTTCCCTTCCCCCTTCTCCTACTCCTACTAGGAAAGGGGAGTCCTACTCCCTGTGGGAATAGGACTCCCCCCCTTGGCGCGCCCTCCTCCTAGGCCGACCGCCTCCCCCCTTGCTCCTTTTTATACGGGGACAGGGCGACATCCCAAGACACACTAGTTGATCATTGATCTTTAGCCGTGTGCGGTGCCCACCTCCACCATAATCCACCTCGGTCATATCGTTGCGGTGCTTAGGCGAAGCCCTGCGTCGGTAGCTTCATCGACCCCGTCATCACGCCGTCGTGCTGATGGAACTCTCCGTCGAAGCTCAACTGGATCATGAGTTCGTGGGACGTCACCGAGCTGAACGTGTGCAGATCGTGGAGGTGCCATACGTTCGGTACTAGGATCGGTCGATCATGAACACCTATGACTACATCAACCGCGTTGTCATAACGCTTCCTCTTATGGTCTATGAGGGTACATGGACGACACTCTCCCCTCTCGTTGCTATGCATCACCATGATCTTGCGTGTGCGTAGGAATTTTTTTGAAATTACTACGCTCCCCAACACTACGTTCACATACGACGGGTGCAAGCCAGTTTTGCACACGCAGAATACTCGGGTTAAACTTGATGAGCCTAGCATATGCAGATATGGCTTCGGAACACTGAGACCGAAAGGTCGAATGTGAATCATATAGTAGATATGGTCAACATAGTGATATTCACCATTGAAAACTACTCCATCTCACGTGATGATCGGACATGGTTTAGTTGATTTGGATCACGTGATCATTTAGATGACTAGAGGGATGTCTATCTAAGTGGGAGTTCTTGTGTAATGTGATTAATTGAACTTTAATTTATCATGAACTTAGTCCTGATAGTTATTTTGCATGTCTATGTTATTGTAGATCAATGTCCCGTGCTACCGTTCCTTTGAATTTTAATGCGTTCCTAGAGAAAGCTAAGTTGAAAGATGATGGCAGCAACTACATGGACTGGGTCCATGACTTGAGGATTATCCTCATTGCTACATAGAAGAATTATGTCCTGGAAGCACCGTTAGGTGTACCACCCACGCCGGCAACTGCATACATTGAGAATGCCTCGCAGATGCGTGTTGAAGACTACTCGATAGTTCAGTGTGCCATGCTCTACAACTTATAATCGGGACTTCAAAGACGTTTTGAACGTCATGGAGCATATGAGATGTTCCAAGAGTTGAAGTGCCCAAGTTGAGAGATATGAAGTCTCCAACAAGTTCTAGAGCTGCAAATTGGAGGAGAATAGTTCTGTCAGCGAACACATACTCAGAATGTCTAGGTACCATAACCACTTGACTCAGCTGGGAGTTAATCTTCCTGATGATAGTGTCATTGACAGAGTTCTTCAATCACTGCCACCTATCTATAAAGGATTTGTGGTGAACTATAATATGCAAGGGATGAACAAGACTATTCCCGAGCTCTTCGCGATGCTAAAGGCTGCAGAGGTAGAAATCAAGAAGGAGCATCAAGTGTTGATGGTCAACAAGACCACTAGTTTCAAGAAAAAGGGCAAAGGGAAGAAGGGGAACTTCAAGAAGAACGGCAAGAAAGTTGCTGCTCAAGAGAAGAAACCCAAGTCTGGACCTAGGCCTAAAACTGAGTGCTTCTACTTCAAAGGGACTAGTCACTAGAAGCAGAACTGCCCCAAGTATTTGGCGGATAAGAAGGATGGCAAAGTGAAAGGTATATTTGATATACATGTTACTGATGTGTACCTTACTAATGCTCGTAGTAGCGCCTGGGTATTTGATACTGGTTCTGTTGCTCATATTTGCAACTTGAAACATGGGCTACGGATTAAACAAAGATTGGCTAAGGACGAGGTGACGATGCACGTGGGAAATGGTTCCAAGGTCGACGTGATCGCCGTCGGCACACTACATCTACATCTACCTTCGGGATTAGTTTTTGACCTGAATAATTGTTATTTGGTGCCAGCGCTGAGCATTAACATTATATCTGGATCTTGTTTGATGCGGGACGGTTATTCATTTAAATCAGAGAATAATGGTTGTTCTATTTATATGAGTAATATCTTTTATGGTCATGCACCCTTGCTGAGTGGTCTATTTTTGTTGAATCTCGATCATGATGATACACATATTCATAATATTGAAGCCAAAAGTTGCAAAGTTGATAATGATAGTGCAACTTATTTGTGGCACTGCTATTTGGGTCATATCGGTATAAAGCGCATGAAGAAACTCCATGCTGATGGAATTTTGGAATCACTTGATTATGAATCACTTGGTGCTTGCGAACCGTGCCTTATGGGCAAGATGACTAAAACTCCGTTCTTCGGAACAATGGAACGAGCTACTGACTTATTGGAAATAATACATACAGATGTATGTGGTCCAATGAGTGTTGAAGCTCGTGGCGGGTATCGTTATTTTCTTACCTTCACAGATGATTTGAGTAGATATGATTATATCTACTTAATGAAGCATAAGTCTGAAACATTTGAAAAGTTCAAAGAATTTCAGAATGAAGTGGAAAGTCATCGTAACAAGAAAATAAAGTTTATACGATCTAATCATGGAGGTGAATATTTGAGTTACGAGTGTGTTCTTCATTTGAAACAACATGGGATAGTTTCACAACTAACGCCATCGGACCACAGCAAAATGATGTGTCCGAACATCGTAACCGTACTTTATTGGATATGGTGCGATCTATGATGTCTCTTACTGATTTACCACTATTGTTTTGGGGTTATGCTTTAGAGATGGTTGTATTCACTTAAAATAGGGCACCATGAAAATCCATTGAGACGATGCCTTATGAACCGTGGTTTGGCAAGAAACCAAAGTTGTTATTTCTCAAAGTTTGGGGCTATGATGCTTATGTGAAAAAGCTTCAACCTGATAAGCTCGAACCCAAGTCGGAGAAGTGCGTCTTCATAGGGTACCCAAAGGAAACTGGTGGGTACACCTTCTATCACAGATCCGAAGGCAAAATCTTTGTTGCTAAAAATGGATCCTTTCTAGAGAAGGAGTTTCTCTCGAAAGAAGTGAGTGGGAGGAAAGTAGAACTTGATGAGTTAATTGTACCTTCTCCCTTATTGGAAAGTAGTTCATCACAGAAATCAGTTCCAGTGATTCCTACACGAATTAGTGAGGAAGTTAATGATGATGATCATGAAACTTCAGATCAAGTTACTACCGTACCTTGTAGGTCTTCCAGAGTGAGATCCACACTAGAGTGGTACGGTAATCCTGTTCTGGAAGTCATGTTACTAGACCATGGTGAACCTATGAACTATGAGGAAGCGATGATGAGCCCAGATTCCGTGAAATGGCTTGAGGCCATGAAATCTGAGATGGGATCTGTCGGTGTCAAAACCGGCGGATCTCGGGTAGGGGGTCCCGAACTGTGCGTCTAGGCGGATGGTAATAGGAGACAAGGGACACGATGTTTTACCCAGGTTCGGGCCCTCTTGATGGAGGTAAAACCCTACGTCCTGCTTGATTAATATTGATGATGTGTGTTACAAGAGTAGATCTACCACGAGATCAAGGAGGCTAAACCCTAGAAGCTAGCCTATGGTATGATTGTTGTTCGTCCTATGGACTAAAGCCATCCGATTTATATAGACACCGAAGAGGGCTAGGGTTACACAGAGTCGGTTACAATGGTAGGAGATCTACATATCCGTATCGCCAAGCTTGCCTTCCATGCCAAGGAAAGTCCCATCCGGACACGGGACGAAGTCTTCAATCTTGTATCTTCATAGTCTTGGAGTCCGGCCGATGATGATAGTTCGGCTATCCGGACACCCCCTAGTCTGGAACTCCCTCAGTAGCCCCTGAACCAGGCTTCAATGACGACGAGTCCGGTGCGCATGTTGTCTTCGGCATTGCAAGGCGGGTTCTTCCTCCGAATAATTTATAGAAGATTGTGAACACCAGGATAGTGTCCGGCTCTGCAAAAATAAATTCCACGCACCACCGTAGAGAGAATAATATTACACAAGTTCAATCTGCTGACGTATTTTGCGACGTGACGTCACACCACTACCAAGCCTTTACTAGAATCATTTTTATTGTACCACCTCAGCGCATTTAGCGAAGCGGTTTCCTTGGCACGTCTTGTCGAGGCAGAGATCGTGTTCCCCTTATTCCGGGATCCCATCAATACGGACGTGGGTAACCCAATCGTGCCCATTGCCATGCCCCCTCCATCGAAGGCGGGTTCCAAACGGTCACGGGGACGGCTCTTGGTATTCTTCCTCTTTATAATGAGACCAAGGCACGTTCTTTTCCTTCAATCCTCTATCGAATCCGCCCCTCGCCCCGAGTTCCAACACCCAGGGCTCCAGATTCGAGTACCTTCGATCTTCGACAATGTCCGACCCCGACCTACGAGGCCGGTGGATGCCCTCCTCCGTCACGGAAGAGGACGGGCTAAAGCTGAGAGATGCCATGTACTTAACCTACGAGATTTCGCATAGGCTGCCTGCCCGAGGGCAGGTTATTCCGACTCCCGAGCTTGGTGAGAGCGTCGTGTTCGTGTCTCACCTCCGTCGGGGTTTAGGCTTCCCGACGGATCCCTTCGTGAGGGGGCTCATGTTTTACTATGGGCTGGAATTCCATGACTTGGCTCCGAAGTCCATCCTCCACATCTCATCATTCATTGTCGTCTGCGAAGCCTTCCTCCGCACTACCCCTCACTTCGGCTTGTGGCTCAAAACCTTCAACGTGGAGCCGAAGATGATTGAGGGGCGTCAGGCAGAGTGCGGAGGGGCGGTTATAAGCAAGAGGGCCGATGCTCCATGGCCCGAGGGCTCTTTTCAGGAGGAGCTCGGCCTATGGCAACAGGAGTGGTTCTATATCACTATTCCCAGGGGCAGCAGGCAGAGGCCGCCGCCCGTCTTCCGCTCGAGCCCTCCACAACAGCTGACGTCATGGGTCAACAGGGGGCGTGACTGGGGGCCGTCCAAAGACATACCCCTGTTGCAGGACCGGATTCGAGGCCTCCAAGAAAGGGAGATCAATCTAGTCGTAGTAGTACAGGTTATGCTGATCCGGCGCCTACTGCCCTGCAAACGTCGCCCCCTCCGCCTGTGGGAATTTAATCCGGAGGGGCCACGAGCTCTTCAACACTTCATGGGTTTGACACCCGCGGAGATGTACAAACTGTTCTTTGGATCGCAAGAGATGCATCCGGACTTGACCGAGGATGCTGGCCTAAGCTGCAACTGCCCGGATACTCAAGTAAGTAGCCCTGTGGCCGGACACAATGTCCATTTATTTATCATGGGTTTGCCTTTTTAACCAGCTATCCCTTGGACAGGAGTGCATAGCGCAAGCAAAATTGATACGGTGTCCGGCCCCCCTCCTTGAGACCATGCAGGATCCCGTGTTAATCAAAATGTTGGAGGTTGCACCTTCGGAGGAGGGCGAAGGGGGGCACAGGGGAACTACCACCTCTGCCAAGGAGGCTTTCAGTAAGGGAGGAATCGAGAGTCCCTCCTTCCAGGGGGAGAAGACGACCGCTTCCGAAGACCCGGAGGCCAAGGCCTCAAAGCGGGGAAAGAAATCTGTACCGGAAGGTCCTGTGCCGGAAAGAGCTCCGGCCGTACTGTCTCCTCAGAGGAATCAGCCCTCCAGCGAGCCGTAAGTAAAAAAGGGGGAATTTTGTAATAGTGGACACCCCTGCTTAATTTCTAAGGGTAACCGAAGTTTTCACCTTGTAGTTCGGATCTCAGCCCATCTCAGCACAACTCATCTTCGGGAGACCTTCGTCCGGAGATGATGGAGAGCGAAACGCCTCCATCTGCCACCCCGTCGTGCGGGGCGGGCGACCCTGAGGTGTCGTCACGGAGGGTCTCCCCGAGTCCGGCGGGGCCGGAGAGTTCGGCACCCATTGGAGTACGGCGGGTGGAGCTGCAAGATTTGCTAAAGAGGGCGTCTATCTCAGAAGATCACCGCACAATAATGAGTATGGTGATTGAGAGGATCTCGTCCGCTGAAAGCGGGTTGTGTGAGGCCGTCAGAAGTTTGCTGACGGGATTTGAGGTACGCAAAAAATGACATACCTTTTGACAGTTTTGCACATGAAGTGCGCCCTGTATAGATAGTAGCCCCTAAGACTTGGTATGCTGTCGAAAACGGCAGCGTGCCGAGGATCATAATCTCAGTTATAGATTGTCGCCTTTCCTGTGCAGGTGGCAGAATGTTCGATGGCCAGCCAGACTGATGGAGTTGCCGAGCTGAAGAGGCAACTCGACGTTGCGGATGCGGACATCTCGCTGGTCAATAAATGACTTGATGAGTCACAAGGTATGTGGTTGCTCCGCGGTTGCCTAGTAAGGGAGCTGACGCCCATTCCTTACGATTTGTATGCTTGATGCAGATGGTGCTGCTGCTGTGGAAAACCTTCGAGCAGAGCTTGCTCGGGCCAAGGAGCAAGCCAGAAAAAGCGAAGCGGCTGCCTCGAAGGCAGCGGAAGAGCTAGAAGCCGAGAAGGCTGCTCACTGCCGAAGCAGGGAGGAGATGGCCGGAATGGCCGTGAAATTAAAAGATGCTACCGACTGCCACGAGGTTCTTGAAAGAGAACACCGAGCGGAGCAAGAGGACCTGAAGAAGGCCGACGCCGAAGCCAAGGATGCTCGTAGTGCAATGCGGGCTATGAAGGAGGAACTATGTCAGGTTAGAGACATTATGGCTGGAAAGCCCTTTATGCTGCGTAGGAAGTTCATGGATCCGAAGTATGCTCAGCTGGGCCGGTTGTGCGGTGCAGAGGATCCTTATCTGGATTTGGCGGCGAGTGCGGCGGACGCAGTCGTGCACTTCCGAAGCCAGAAGGATCACGAAATGGAAGAGCTTTTCTGGTCTCAATTCCATATTCCGGAGCGTCCACTTCCGTTGAGTGATCGGCTGGTTGAGTGGGCTGAGCTGAATAGGTTGTCCGGACTTGCCATGACGGATGTGGTCGCTCATTTGTGGCCGGAAAGGCCCAAGCCGAAGAGTTATTTTGGCTTGTTGCAGCAGTTCCTTGGGGCGGTGCCGCATATCGGGGCGATGAAGCGGTCGGCATGCATAGAAGGTGCACGGATGGCACTCGCCCGTGTTAAGACATGCTGGGCGGAGATGGATGCCACCGCTGTTGCGTCCCGGGGTTCGGACGAAAGCCGATTCCCCACCGAGCACTATTTTGAGGAAGTCCTGCAGGGCGCTCGTTTAACAGAGTCGCAGTGCTCGAAAGATGTTATGTTTAAATGACATGTATGATTTCTGAGATCATGTTTATAATGCAATAGCTTTTTATACTTGTGCGTTCAAGTATTGAACTATCTCCTGTGCGGCCGTATGTGTATGTATAATCTGAAAGATGGCAGTCTTTGGCTTCAGCCCCCACGCACATGGTGCGGGGGTGTTTGCAAAAAGAAAAGCGCTTTTTCACACTTAATCCAACGTCTTGGTCCTTTTAAGGAGGTGATAGCGTAGCAAACTAGGCAACCGGACTATAATGCTTTATCACTTTCACTTAGCCATAGGAGCTCGAATGTGGGGCTACTATATAGCCCCTAGCGGCACCGCTCTTCTCCGAACTCGGGGCGCGTATGTGCCTGACCGGGAAGCGGTCCTTCGTCAAAGCGGAGGAATTCTAAACATTCCAATGGTCGATCGAGTGGTTGACCAGTCTCTCGCTATATCATGATAGTCAGTTTTCGGCTTTCTCTACTGAGGTGCTTGCCCGGGCGAACCGGGGCACAGTCGCAGTAGTTCTCCTGGTGCCGCGTTAGCCGATGATACGAAATGTAAGGAAGCAAAACACAAGAGCTGGGCAAACCCAACATTTGACCAAAGACATGATTCGGAGCTGATGCATATAAGGCCTAACTCGAGACGCCGAACACTCCCTAAGGTGTTTGGTCTTTATGATACCGGGCAGAACAATGCCCTAAGCCCCTAGTGTCCAGGTACAGGCGGGAACTTCTGACACGACCAATGCCAAAACGCCAGCCTCCTCCTCGGTTATGGTAGGAAACCGGGGGATGTGTATCAACAAGAGACAGTAAGAATGGTTTACGCAGGGTCTTAATCTGAAAAGAATCCTTGCAGCGGGTCCCTACTGCACGTTTGCGCCTGTGTCTCCGTTGTGCTGTATCCTGGACGGGTGTAGCACGTGCTTCATCTGTAAAAGAGAAGGACTTAGTTTCTAAGAAATATCGTGCAAAAGTTGTATTAAAATAAAGTATAATTTGGAAGATGAAGAAAGTTGAGCTTTATTGGCCCTCATCATTTATACGCGCGGCCCCTTATAAAGGTGGTATGCGGCTGAGAAGCCCCTTGTTTATTTACGCCGGACTCGCCTAACCGTGTCCGGGGTCTGAATGACCTGTTTTTAGGGGCCTTGACCTGCAAGGTCGGAGTGGCTGTCAAGGCAGACCCACGCTCTCCGTAGTCGAGGAACACTCGGAGTTACTCTTTAATGAGATTATGCCGCGTGGACCGGGCATTGTAAGTATAAGAGACGTGTAATGTGGTAGTGCGTTAAAGCGGGCGAAAGCTTTGCGTCCCAGTAGTGCTCGATGGCCACTGTAAAATGGGGCGATATGGAGAGTGAGCTTTTCGCGACGGAGGTTGTCGGATGAACCAAACACAACCTCTAGTGGTACAGAGCCCGTATAATTGGCTTAAAGGCCTGGCGTCACTCCTTTGAAGGAAGTGTAGTTATGGCGAATTTTGGTAGGGTCTACCCCCATTCTGTGGACGGTGTCCTGATACGGCAGGTGCCGCGCTGTGTTTTCGTGTTATCACATGAAGTGAGTTCACTGTTTTGACTTCTAGTGGGAAAGTCTTCTGTTTTCTGGAGTGCTGCTTTTGGGGTTTGTCACTTTCGCTTGGTGTGTCGAGCCCCTTGCGTTCGGCGTTAAGTCGGCCAGACTACTTGAAGACCCAACAATCTCTGTGGGTATGGTTTGCAGGCTTCCCGGGGGTACCATGTATTTGACATAGCCTGTCCAGAATTTTGTTTAGGTTGGATAGCTCGTCGCTGTTGTCCTTGAGGGGTGGTGTTTTGTTATTCGGCCGAGAGCTTTTGAATCCGGCGTTGACCGCCGTGCTATTTGGGCCATTTTCCTTATTCCGGCGCTGATCTTTTCTGCGCCGTGATTTCCCATTTCCATCCCTGACTTCGGATGTACTCGGGTCGCTGGTGCTGCATCTAGCCAGCCAGCTGTCCTCCCCTGCGCAAAAGCGAGTCATGAGGCTTGTTAGTGCGGCCATTGTTCTTGGTTTTTCCTGGCCGAGGTGTCTGGCGAGCCATTCGTCTCGGACGTTGTGTTTGAAGGCTGCTAAGGCTTCAACGTCCAGATATTCCACTATTTGGTTTTTTAGTGAGGAACCTGTTCCAGAATTTGCGTGCTGACTCTCCGGGCTGTTGAGTTATGTGACTTAAATCGTCTGCATCCGGAGGGCGGACATAAGTCCCCTGAAAATTTGCTCAAAACGCATCCTCAAGCTCTTCCCAACTTCCAATGGTATTTTCTGGGAGGCTTTTGAGCCAATGCCGAGCTGGCCCTTTGAGCTTGAGGGGTAGGTATTTTATGGCATGGAGATCGTCTCCTCTGGCCATATGTATGTGTAGGATATAATCCTCAATCCAGACTCCGGGGTCTGTTGTTCCGTCATATGCCTCTATGTTTACGGGTTTGAATCCCGCTGGAAATCCACGATCCAGTACCTCGTCGGTGAAACATAGTGGGTGTGCGGCGCCCCTGTATTTGGGTGTGCGGTTGTCTTCAAATGCTCGGCGGGTTATGTTGTTTCCTGGAGTATTCTTTTTTGGCCCATAGATGGACCTGGCCGTGTGCCGGCTTGTGTCCCGCGCCCCTTGCTACTCTTGGCCTGTCATCTGGTCGTCTATCCGTCCAGGCGGCTTCTTTCTTTTTTGACTGCGGGGGCTCTAAGGCCTCCTCGTCAAATTAGGGCAACAGCTTGCGCTTCGGGTAGCTCTTTGTCTGGTGACTAGCGCCATATTTATCTGTGGTGTTGAGTACTTTGCTCCATCTCATTCTGAGTGCGTCCTCCGCTGTTTTGAGCTTCCGCTTTTGCTTCTTCAAACTTCTTGCAGTGGCGACGAGCCTTTTATGAAGGTTCGTATGCTCTGGTGATGTGAGACCGTCTTCGCCGGGGATGGGTTTCTTGTCCAGTTCATCATGTTCGGATGGTTGCTTGGTGGCATGTTCGCCGTCCACTGCTTCGCCCTGCTCTAGGGCCGGGTCCGTATGGGTGCCGTTTTTATCGAGGCCGGTCTTCGGGCGGCGCTTGCGTCGCAGTTTTGGTTGTTTGTTGGGGGAGTTGTCCTTCGCCCCGTCCCGTTTTCCCTCGTTGTCGCTTCCTTTTGGTGTATCCACCATGTATACGTCGTGCATTGGGGTGGCTTTCCGATGCCGGATGGGTGCTGGTTCTTGGTCGTCTCCGGCATCGTCGTCCATACCGTCGATGTCTTCGGAGTCATAGTCTAGCAAGTCGGTTAGATCGTCGACAGTGGCTACCAAGTGGGTGCTAGGTGGGCTTTGAATTTCTTCGTTGTCCGCATCCCAACCGTCCTGACCGCAGTTTGGCCAGGGCTCTCCTGATAACGAGAGATACTTTAGCGAACTCAAGATGTCACCGAAAGGTGAGTGTTGAAAGATGTCCGCTGCGGTGAACTCCATGATCGGCGCCCAATCAGATCTGATCAGAGGGGGCGCGGGAGGTTCGGAGTCCGGCAAGGAGTCCGGCACCTCGGAGTCACGAGCTTTATGAGGGACAAGGTCAGTGTTCGGCTCTATCGCCGTAGAGGTTGCAGCCCCTGAGGCGGTGTCTAGCCATCCGTCCTCGACCTGCGCAACCGGCTCCGAATTGAAGATCGGAGCGGGTTCGAGTGCGGCCTCCAGGGTACTGTCCGGCTGCAGAGCTAAATCATGCTCGCCGTGACAGTGCGGCACGCTTGGCTGTGGCTCGAATCCATCGAGGATCAAGTCCCCGCGGATGTCATCCGTGAAGTTCAAACTTCCAAATCTGACCTGACGGCCAGGGGCGTAGCTTTCGATCTGCTCCAGTTGGCCAAGCGAATTGGCCCGCAGTGCGAAGCCGCCGAATACGAAGATCTGTCCGGGGAGGAAGGTCTCACCCTGGACTGCATCGTTGATGATGATCGAATAAGCCATCGAGCCTATCGGTGACGACACAGACGAACTCTCAATGAAAGCACCAATGTCGGTGTCAAAACCGGCGGATCTCGGGTAGGGGGTCCTGAACTGTGCGTCTAGGCGGATGGTAACAGGAGACAAGGGACACGATGTTTTACCCAGGTTCGGGCCCTCTTGATGGAGGTAAAACCCTACGTCCTGCTTGATTAATATTGATGATGTGTGTTACAAGAGTGGATCTACCACGAGATCAAGGAGGCTAAACCCTAGAAGCTAGCCTATGGTATGATTGTTGTTCATACTATGGACTAAAGCCATCTAGTTTATATAGACACCGGAGAGGGCTAGGGTTACACAGAGTCGGTTACAATGGTAGGAGATCTACATATCCGTATCGCCAAGCTTGCCTTCCACGCCAAGGAAAGTCCCATCTGGACACGGGATGAAGTCTTCAATCTTGTATCTTCATAGTCTTGGAGTCCGGCCGATGATGATAGTTCGGCTATTCAGACACCCCCTAGTCCGGAACTCCCTTAGGATCCATGTATGAGAACAAAGTGTGGACTTTGGTGGACTTGGCCGACGATCGGCAAGCCATAGAAAATAAATGGATCTTCAAGAAGAAGACCGATGCTAACGGTAATGTTACTGTCTACAAAGCTCGACTTGTTGCGAAAGGTTTTTGACAAGTTCAAGGAGTTGACTACGATGAGACTTTCTCACCCATAGCAATGCTTAAGTCTGTCTGAATCATGTTAGCAATTGCCGCATTTTATGATTATGAAATTTGGCAAATGGATGTCAAAACTGAATTCCTGAATGGATTTCTGGAAGAAGAGTTCTATATGATGCAACCAGAAGGTTTTGCTGATCCAAAAGGTGCTAACAAAGTGTCCAAGCTCCAGCGATCCATTTATGGACTGGTGCAAGCCTCTCGGAGTTGGAATAAATGCTTTGATAGTGTGATCAAAGCATATGGTTTTATACAGACTTTTGGAGAAGCATGTATTTACAAGAAAGTGAGTGGGAGCTCTGTAGCATTTCTAATATTATATGTGGATAACATATTGTTGATTGGAAATGATATAGAATTTCTGGATAGCATAAAGGGATACCTGAATAAGAGTTTTTCCATCAAAGACCTTGGTGAAGCTGCTTACATATTCTGCATCAAGATCTATAGAGATAGATCAAGACACTTAATTGGACTTTCACAAAGCACATACCTTGATAAAGTTTTGAAGAAGTTCAAAATGGATCAGTCAAAGAAAGGGTTCTTTCCTGTAAGGTGAGAAATTGAGTCAGACTCAATGCCCGACCACTGCAGAAGATAGAGAAAATGAAAGTCATTCCCTATGCTTCAGCCATAGGTTCTATCATGTATGCAATGCTATGTACCAGACCAGATGTGTGCCTTGCTATAAGCATAGCAGGGAGGTACCAAAGTAATCCTGGAGTGGAGCACTTCATAGAGGTCAAGAACATCCTGAAATACCTGAAAAGGACTAAGGATATGTTTCTCGTTTATGGAGGTGACAAAGAGCTCGTCGTAAATGGTTACATCGATGCAAGCTCTAACACTGATCCAGATGACTCTAAGTTGCAAACCGGATATGTATTTTTATTGAATGGAGGAGCTGTCAGTTGGTGTAGTTCCAAGCAGAGCGTCGTGGCGGGATCTACGTGTGAAGCAGAGTACATTGCTAGTGCATCGGGTCCAATGAAAATCTTTTGTGACAATACTTGTGCAATTGCCTTGGAAAAGGAATCCAGATTTCAGAAGAGAACCAAGCACATCAAAAGACGCTTTAATTACATCCGTCATCAAGTGTCGGAAGGGGACATAGAGCTTTGCAAGATACATACGGATCTTAATGTTGCAGACCCGTTGACTAAGCCTCTTCCACGAGCAAAACATGATCAGCACCAAAGCTCCATGGGTGTTAGAATCATTACTATGTAATCTAGATTATTGACTCTAGTGCAAGTGGGAGACTGAAGGAAATATGCCCTATAGGCAATAATAAAGTTATTATTTATTTCCTTATTTCATGATAAATGTTTATTATTCATGCTAGAATTGTATTAATTTGATACTTAGTACATGTGTGAATACGTAGACAAAACATAGTGTCCCTAGCATGCCTCTACTTGACTAGCTCGTTAATCAAAGATGGTTATGTTTCCTAACCATAAACATGTGTTGTCATTTGATTAACGGGATCACATCATTAGGAGAATGATGTGATGGACATGACCCATCCGTTAGCTTAGCATTATGATCGTTATAGTTTCATTGCTACTGCTTTCTTCATGACTTATACATGTTCCTCAGACTATGAGATTATGCAACTCCCGAATACCGGAGGAACACCTTGTGTGCTATCAAACATCACAACGTAAATGGGTGATTATAAAGATGCTTTACAGGTGTCTCCGAAGGTGTTTGTTGGGTTGTCATATATCAAGATTAGGATTTGTCACTCAGTGTTCCGGAGAGGTATCTCTCGGCCCTCTCGGTAATTCTCATCAATATACGCCTTGCAAGCATTGTGACTGATGAGCTAGTTGTGGGATGAAGTATTATGGAATTAGTAAAGAGACTTGCCTGTAACGAGATTGAACTAGGTATGATGATACCGATGGTCGAATCTCGGGCAAGTAACATACCGATGACAAAGGGAACAACGTATGTTGTAATGCGGTTTGACCGATAAAGATCTTCGTAGAATATGTAGGAGCCAATATGAGCATCCAGGTTCCTCTATTGGTTATTGACCAAAGATGTGTCTCGGTCATGTCTACATAGTTCTCGAACCCATATGGTCCGCACGCTTAACGTTCGATGACGATATGTATTATGAGTTATGTGTTTTTGATGACCCAAGTTTGTTTGGAGTCCCGGATGAGATCACAGACATGACAAGGAGTCTCGAAATAGTTGAGACATAAAGGAAAATATATTGGATGGCTATATTCGGACACCAGAAGTGTTCCAGAGAAGTTTCGGTTATAATCGTAGTGCCGGAGGATTATCGGAACCCCCCGGGGGAACTAATGGGCCACATGGGCCTTAGTGGAGAGAGAGGGGCGGCCAGGGCAGGCCGCGCCCCCCTCCCCCTTGGGTCCGAATTGGACTAGGAGGGGGGCGGCGACCCCTTTCCTTCTCCCTCTCCCTCTCTCCCTCTTGGTGGAATCCTACGAGGGCTAGTAGGACTCCCCTTGATGGGGCGCGCCTAGGAGGGCCGGTCGGCCTCCCCTTGCTCCTTTATATACGGGGGCAAGGGGGCACCCTAAGTAGACACAAGTTTCTCTCCCAACCGTGTGCGGTGCCCCCCTACACAGTTACAGACCTCGATCATACCATCATAGTGCTTAGGCGAAGCCCTGCGCCGGTAGCATCATCATCACCGTCGCCACGCCGTCGTGCTAACGGAACTCACCCCATCCTCAACTGGATCAAGAGCATGAGGGATGTCATCGAGCTGAATGTGTGCTGAACACGGAGGTGTCATACGTTCGGTACTTGATCGTTTGGATCGCGAAAAAGTTCGACTACATCAACCGCATTATTGAAACGCTTCCGCTTTCGGTCTACGAGGGTACGTGGACACACTCTCCCTTCTTGTTGCTGTGCATCACCTAGATAGATCTTGCGTGATCGTAGGAAATTTTTGAAATTACCGCGTTCCCCAACAGGCAAGTTTGTTGCGGGCTGCATAATTGCTAAGCTCCCTAATTCCAAGAGGAACATTGCCACCACTCTAAAACATCAAAGGCGTGAATTCTCTGTGGAGGATGTCATTGGCCATCTGAGTGTTGAACAGAATTCGAGGGCAAAGGACTTGCATGGAAAAGGGGCCGAAGGGACATCTATCGCCAACATGGTGAACCAGAGGAACTTCAACTCCCACAAGCCCAAGGGAAAGAACGGTGTCCAACAGAATACCGACTTTAAGAAGAAGGGTAAGAAGACCTTCAAGAAGAATAAGAAGGATGAGGGCTGCTTTACTTGTGGTTCGGTTGAACATTGGGCCAACAAGTACCCAAACAAGTTTAAGAAGTCAGGACAGGACTCCTAGTCCATCAACATGATTGTGGGCAACAATGCGAATGGGGCATCTGGGCACGGTAATTTATTTGCTGTCTTTTCAGTGTTACAGCCCACCGATTGGTGGGTAGATATAGGTGCAGGTGTTCATGTGTGTGCTGACATTTCATTGTTCTCTTCTTACCAGGTCACATGCCACGGGTCCGTATTGATGGGGAATGGCACGAGTGCTTCTGTTCATGGTGTTGGCACGGTCGATCTGAAGTTTACTTCGGGAAGGATCGTGCAGCTGAGGAACGTGCAACATGTCCCCGCCATCAAGAAGAACCTCGCTAGTGACTCCCTTCTATGTAGAGAAGGATTTAAGTTGGTATTCGAGTCTAATAAATTAGTTTTTACTAAGTATGGACTATTTGTTGGAAAAGGTTATGAGAGCGGAGGGATGTTCCGCCTTTCCCTCGCAGATTTTTGTAATAAAGTCATGAACCATATTCATTCGAGTGTTAATGAATCTGAAGTTTGGTATCCACATCTTTGTCACATTAGTTTTGGTGTTATGATGTGGTTAGCCAACTTGGATTTAATCCCGAGTTTCACTTTAGCCAAAGGTTCTAAGTGCCTTTCATGTGTGCAAGTGATACGTCTTCAACGTATCTATAATTTTTGATCGTTCCATGCTATTATATTACCCCTTTTGGATGTTTATGGGCTTTATTTTACACATTATTACCATTTTTGGGACTAACCTACTAACCGGAGGCCCAACCCGTATTGCTGTTTTTTTTTGCCTATTTCAGTATTTCGAAGAAAAGGAATATCAAACGGAGTCCAAACGGAATTAAACCTTCGGAAGCGTGACTTTTGGAACGAACGTGATTCAGGGGACTTGGAGTGCAAGTCAAGAAGCAGCCGAGGTGGCCACGAGAGGGTAGGGCACCCCACCCCCTATAGGGCGCACCCCCTGTCTCGTGGGCCCCTTGGGAGGCCACCGACGTACTTCTTCCTCCTATATAAGCCTATGTACCCCGAAAGCATCCAGGGAGCACCCGAAACACAATTTCCACCGCCGTAACCTTCTGTATCCGCAAGATCCCATCTTGGAGCCTTCGCCGACGCTCCACCGGAGGGGTAATCTACCATGGAGGGCTTCTACATCAACACCATAGCCTCTCCAATGAGTTGTGAGTAGTTTACCACAGACCTTCGAGTCCATAGTTATTAGCTAGATGGCTTCTTATCTCTTTTTGGATCTCAATACAATGTTCTCCCCCTCTCTTGTGGGGATCTATTCGATGCAATCTCTTTTTGCGGTGTGTTTGTCGAGATCCGATGAATTGTGGGTTTATGATCAAGTTTATCTATGAGAAATATTTGAATCTCCTCTGAATTCTTTTATGTATGATTGAGTTATCTTTGCAAGTCTCTTTGAATTATCAGTTTGGTTTGGCCTACTAGATTGATCTTTCTTGCCATGGGAGAAGTTCTTAGCTTTGGGTTCAATCTTGCGGTGTCCTTACCTAGTGACAGAAAGGGTTGCAAGGCACGTATTGTATTGTTTCCATCGAGGATAAAAAGATGGGGTTTATATCATATTGCATGAGTTTATCCCTCTACATCATGTCATCTTGCTTAATGCATTACTCTGTTCTTTATGAACTTAATACTCTAGATGCAGGCAGGAGTCGGTCGATGTGTGGAGTAATAGTAGTAGATGCAAGCAGGAGTCGGTCTACTTGTCACGGACGTGATGCCTATATACATGATCATGCCTAGATAATCTCATAACTATTCGCTTTTCTATCAATTGCTCGACAGTAATTTGTTCACCCACCGTAATACTTATGCTATCTTGAGAGAAGCCTCTAGTGAAACCTATGGCCCCCGGGTCTATCTCTTATCATATTTGCTTTCAATCTACTTTTATTTGCATCTTTACTTTTTGCATCTATATTATAAAATACCAAAAATATATTTATCTTATCATACTATCTCTATCAGATCTCACTTTCGCAAGTGTCCGTGAAGGGATTGACAACCCCTTTATTGCGTTGGTTGCGAGTTCTTGGTTTGTTTGTGTAGGTGCGTGGGACTTTTGAGGAGCCTCCTACTGGATTGATACCCTGGTTCTCAAAAACTAAGGGAAATACTTACGCTACTATTGCTGCATCACCCTTTCCTCTTCAAGGAAAACCAACGCAAGCTCAAGACGTAGCAGCAAGCTAAGCAACCTCGCCAGCCTCACAAGGCTGCGGAGGAGAGACACTTGGCACCATTAGAACTCATGCATTCTAATCTTTGTGAGATGAATGGTGTGTTGACTAAATGTGGAAAGTAATACTTCATGAAATTGATAGATGATTCCACTATATTGCTATGTGTATCTGTTAAATAGTAAAGATGAGGCTCTACACTACTTTAAAATCTATAAGGCAGAAGTTGAGAATCAACTTGAAAAGAAAATTAAATGAGTCAGATCAGATCGTGGTGGAGAGTGCTTCTCAAATGAGTTTGATTCCTTTTGCGCGGAACACGTCATTATTCATGAGAGGACGCCTCCCTATTCACCCCAGTCAAACGGGTTTGCCGAGCGGAAAAACCGTACTCTAACTGATTTGGTTAACGCCACATTAGATACATCGGGATTATCCAAGGCATGGTGGGGGGAGGCTATATTGACGGCATGTCATGTCCTGAATAAAGTTCCGACAAAGGATAATGAGATCACTCCCTATGAGAAATGGGCGAAGAGAAGGACAACACTCTCATACTTGTGTACTTGGGGATGTTTGGCGAAAGTCAATGTGCCGATCCCCAAAAAGCGTAAGCTTGGACCCAAGACTATGGACTGCGATAATTTGGGCTACACTAAGAACATCGTTGGCTATAGATTTCTAGTAGTGAAATCTGAGGTACCTGACAAGAAGGTCGATACAATTATCGAGTCTAAGGATGCTACATTCTTTGAGGATATTTTTCCTATGAGAGATATGCAAAGCGATTCTAGACAGGAATCTGGGGAGACTCCTGAGCCTGCCATTCCTATGGAATATTATGAACGAACACATGATGATAATCCTGAGGAGGATGACAAGGAAACCCTTGGTAGGGGCAAGAGACAAAGGACTGCAAAGACCATTGGTGATGATTTCTTCATGTACCTCATGGATGATACTCCCACTTCTATTTCATAAGCGTATGCTTCTCCAGAAGCTGACTACTGGAAGGATGCGGTCCGTAGCGAGATGGATTCCATCATGGCTAACGAGACATGGGAGATCACTGAGCGTCCCTATGGTTGTAAACCATTGGGATGTAAGTGGGTGTTCAAAAAGAAGCTTAGGCCCGATGGTATGATTGAAAAGTACAAGGCTAGGCTTGTGGCCAAGGGCTATGACCAGAAAGAAGAGGAAGATTTCTTCGATACGTATTGACCTGTGGCTAGATTGACCACCATTCGAGTATTACTCTCGTTGGCGGCCTCGCACGGTCTTCTCGTCCACCAGATGGATGTTAAGACGACTTTTCTGAATGGAGAGCTAAACGAGGAAATCTACATGCAACAGCCAGATGGCTTTGTGATAGATGGTCAGGAAAGACAGGTGTGTAGGTTGCTGAAATCTTTATATGGCCTGAAGCAAGCACCTAAGCAATGGCATGATAAGTTTAATACAACTCTGACATCTGTTGGCTTTGTTGTTAATGAAGCTGACAAATGTGTATACTATCGCCATGGTGGGGGCGAAGGAGTCATACTGTGCTTGTATGTTGATGACATATTGATATTCAGAACCAACCTCAAAGTCATTGAGGAGGTCAAGTCATTTTTGTCTCAGAACTTTGAGATAAAGGACCTTGGTGTGGCTGATGTTATCTTGAACATCAAGCTACTGAGAGATAATGAGGGTGGGATCACACTTCTGCAATCCCATTATGTTGAGAAGGTGTTGAGCCGTTTTGGATATTCGGACTGCAAACCATCTCAAACACCATATGATCCTAGTGTGTTGGTTCGAAAGTTCGAAGGCACAACTAAGGATCAATTGAGATACTCTCAAATCATTGGTTCACTCATGTACCTAGCAAGCGCAACAAGGACTGACATCGCATTTGCTGTGAGCAAACTGAGCTAGTTTGTCTCCAATCCGGGTGATGTACGTTGGCATGCTCTTGAGAGAGTTATGGGCTATCTGGAAGGTACTATGAACTACGGACTTCACTATATCGGATACCCATTGGTACTTGAAGGGTATAGTGATGCGAATTGGATCTCTGATGCTTATGAGATGAAGGCCACAACTGGGTATATGTTTACCCTTGGAGGTGGCGCTGTTTCCTAGAAGTCTTGCAAGCAAACATCTTAACGAGATCGACAAATGGAAGTAGAATTAACATCATTAGACACATCTGGTGTCGAAACAGGATGGCTTCGAGATCTTTTGATGGACTTGCCATTGCTTGATAAACCAGTTTCGGCTATCCTTATGAACTGTGACAATCAGACTGTCATCACCAAGGTGAAGAGTTCAAAGGACAACATGAAGTCCAACAAACACATAAGAATGAGATTAAAAGCTGTCAGAAAATTAAGAAACTCCGGAGTGATAGCGTTGGAGTATGTCCATACGGCTAAGAATCTGACAGATCCCTTTACAAAAGAGCTATCACGTGTTGTGATAGATAGTGCATCGAGGGAGATGGGTATGAGACCCACATGAGTTGCCATGGTGGTAACCCAACCTATGTGATCAGAGATCCCATGAAGTAGGACATGGGAAAACAAGCCAGTGGTGAACTGAGGAGAGTAACTATATTAACCCACTCCGTTGGAGATGCAATACTCTCAATATTGTATGGTAGGATGACTACTGTCTTAATATGTTCCAAAGCTTATGTAAGCAAGATGCTATCCTACAGAGCGATCTTTGGAGAAACACACCTATGTGAGCCCGACTACTGGTCACAGTATATGAGATTGGGGTGATCTCTAGTAAGCTCATGAATAGGCTAGGAGTGTGACTTATACGCTCCACCCGAGGGGTTAGCCTTCGGCACTCTAGTACTAGTAAGACATGTGGTGAAGCTTCTTTACGCCAAACTTGTAATTCAAGGCATAGTCCATTGTTCAGTTGTGAACGAGTGTAGCTACTTGCTCTAGCAGAAGCTCAACCTTAACAGATCTTCACTGAAACACTAGTATATCGGAACAACAATTGGAACAGAGGACGCAATGGACCCTCGTGATCTGGTGGGGGATTGTTGAAATATGGGTGGGCTTTAGGCCCATCTAACAATTTCAGAAAAATTTCTAAGGGCCCATGTGGGTTTATTGGCACCACGTGGAGGCGGGAAGTTTAGTCCCACCCCGAAAGTGGAAGAGGAGTTAGACCTCCTTATAAGGGTGGCTCTTCTACATGCTATTGAAGTTTGAGAAGAGAAGAGGCCCTCGCGCGCTCCTCCTCCGCCCGCCGCGCCGCGCCGCGCCGCGGGTTGCGGGTTGCGGGAATGAGCCGAGCCGAGCTCACACCTACACGCTTATTTTTGCCAGTCACTAATGGAGAGTTCCTGACAGCTGGGCCACGATCTAAGACGTCAGATCATGGGCTGTCATGGACTCGAACATGGGTAGAGCCCACGTCTCTCCATGCGGCTGCGCCTATATAAGTGTGAGGTGTCTCCTAACCCTAGCCGCCACGAACAGATCACATCTGCTCCCACGCGAACCGCCCATGTCGTTCCTTTGATGCTGCTGCCGCCGGTGACTTCAACCCGTCCGCCGCGTACACGGTCGACGGGAGAGCAGGTCTGCGAAACCCCGTCTCTCTAGTTCCTGTACGGGAGAGAGGCGAATAGGTTTTTGGAAAGTGACTAAACGATTGCTCGCTTCCTATCCACTACTTCCTCTACGTCCGCGTCGTCTTCGTCATCACCATGTCCACCGACGCTGAACGTGCCGCCGCCGAGAAGGCCGAGGCCGACAAAGGCCGCCGAGGATGCCGCTGCTGCTGTCACCGCTGCCGCGGCTTCTGCCTGGCCTAATGGAGAGTATAACACGTTTATCCCGCTTCTGTTTATAGCAGTATGTATAGATTTGTCTACTATTTACTTAGTACGTGCATGCTTACATCAGAGTCAGTATGTCGTTAATTCAGTCAATGCCATGCTAAAGTCGGAAAATTGCCTATTTACTGAGCAGCTTCAAGCCTGCGGCGTAGTGGTGACCCTGCCACCAAGGCACCAACGTGGAGCACTGGCATTAGTTCTTGTTCAGAAAGAGAAAACGTCGAGTACTAGTTTTGTTTTTGAAACACGTCGAGTACCAGCTGGGCCACCTGGACTTGTGAGCTGCAGCTTGAAGCATAGAATCAGCCAGAGGCCCAAACCTTGATGGCGTAGGGTGAACCTTATTCTAATCTACATGGGCCGATTTATATTCCAGTTTCTGCTTTTTTTGCATTTTTGGTTTGTTTTTCTTTTCAATTCTGTTCTTATTTCCACTTTTGCATTTATTAAAAAATATTCTCTGTTATGTTTGTGTTCAAATTTTTTTCGTGTGCACAAACAACTCCTTTCAAATTCATGAATATCTCTGTTATATATAATGGATGCGCGTTTCATGGTAATGGTTCATACAAAAGTACATTATTTATTTAAATTTGCAATATATGAATATTTTTCAATATTTAAATTGATGATGGAATATTTTGGAGACCTTATAAAGAAAATATTTGTGAGATATACTCCCTCCGTCCCAAAATAAGTGTCTTGAGCTTAGTATAAATTTGTACTAAAGCTAGTACAAAGTTGAGACACTTATTTTGGGATGGATGGAGTATAGAAGTACGAGTTAATGGTCGTGCTAGTGGGTGGCCCATGTTGGAGCTCTTGAGGCGATTTTGACCCAGATCTTCGGTATAGGCGAAGAGTTCGTCCTTAGGAATGAAGGGCCTTTTTCCTACTGAAACAGTAAGGGACGGTGCATCAAATTTTCTTAAGGTACCATATATTGTGCTCCCTCCGTTCAGAATTACTTGTCTCGAAAATTGATGTATCTAGACGTATAGATATGATTTCCTTTTTACCTTACTTAGAGAGGAAAGGAAACATAATATTACTCATGGGTTCTTGATTCAACACTGATGTGTTAAATGTTCGAGATGGACTGAAGGAAACACAACATATTCCCCCTGTTCACTTTTGTAGGACGTTTTAGACAGCTGAAATTGAATTATTTTGGGTGTTGTCTTAAATGTCCAAGACATCTTACAAAAGTGAAGGGAGGGAGTGGCATTGCTAAGGATTCTGCTTGCTTAAGGGATTATAAAAACCATAACAACCCCGGCAAAACCAACACTTAATCTCACAGTCCCTTTCAAAAAAAGTTAATCTCACAGATTTGCACATATCCCGGAGCTATATATTTCGAAATGGGAAGCATCCGAGACTGAAGCACATGCTCCACGGTTCTAAAGATCCACTCTCCATGGGTTTCCTCTCAGACGATAACTACATGTGCGATGCTCACTCATAATGGAGTTGCCTCTCATATTAAATCAACCGACTGAACTTGGATCGAAGACCAACCGACCTGCTGGCTGCGAGTCTTTTATTAAACAGCTGTGATCTACGATCTGTTGGCAGATTTAACCTCTGAACTCGCTGCTTGCTCCGGTCTTCGGCGCAGTACAGTTCGCTTGTTTTGTCTCTGATGATGATGCCTCGCTGTTCCCAGTGAGATCCACGCTAATTACGGGTTAGTTCACTCACTACCGATATACACTATGGCAACTTGCCAGTAGCTCACTGAGTAGCCTTTATGTATGCTAGCACTCCCACACTGCTACTTCACTAGTCACATCAAGTCCACTGCAGCAGTAAGAAGGGACTGCGTACAGAAGGGTGAAATCCATCCAACAATGGCAGGTGCAGCGCCGGCCGATGAAGATGGATCGCCGAAGAAGAGGAAGCAGGGCGGGTTCAAGACAATGCCCTTCATACTAGGTGATTGATTCCCCCGTGCTTTGCTTTCATGCAACTTAAATTTCTGTCTGCAGAGCAGCATCTCGCCGGTGTTGACTGTCGACGCATGCAGCGAACGAGGTCTGCGACAGGTTCGCGACAGCCGGCTTCAACGCCAACATGATCACCTACCTCACGCAGCAGCTGCACCTGCCGCTGGTGGAGGCCTCCAACCTGCTCACCAACTTCATGGGGACGGCCGCCTTCACCCCGGTCTTCGGCGCCATCATCGCCGACTCCTACGCCGGCCGCTTCTGGACCATCGCCGCCGGCGGCACGCTGTACCAGCTCGGCATGCTCGGCCTCGTCGTGTCCGCGCTCGCCACTGCCCTCCGCCCCGCGCCGTGCGCCGCCGCTGCCCTGTCGACGCCCACGTGCCAGCGCGCGAACGATGGGCAGCTCGCGGTGCTTTACCTGTCGCTGCTCTTCACCGCGCTCGGGTCCGGCGGCATCCGGCCGTGCGTGGTGGCGTTCGGCGCGGACCAGTTCGGCGTGGGAGGGAGGCGGCCCGGCGGCGAGCAAAAGTGGAGCTTCTTCAACTTCTATTTCTTCACCATGGGGCTCGCCGTGCTGCTGGCGCTGACGGTGGTGGTGTACATCCAGGAGAACGTCGGGTGGGGATGGGGGTTCGGCATCCCCGCCATCGCCATGTTCGTCTCCGTGCTGTCGTTCGTGGTCGGCTACCCGCTCTACGTCAGGGTGAAGCCCGGGGGTAGCCCCTTCGTGAGGCTGGTTCAGGTCATCGTCGCGGCGATCAAGAAGAGGAAGGAGGCCGTGCCGGAGGACGCCGGAATGCTGTACCAGAACAAGGAGCTGGACGCTCCCATCGCCGCCGACGGGAGGCTGCTCCACACCAACCAGCTTAGGCAAGTAATTAACCTCGAGTTGGTACACTTGGTTCCATCTTCCATGTGCACCATTGTGTCTTTTTCCTCATGTGATTCGTTTGTTTATTGATCGCCAACGTGAAGGTTCTTGGATCGAGCGGCAATAGCGACGACGACCGATGCCGTTGACTCCGGCGCCGAGCCGGACCTGTGGCGGCTGGCGACGGTGCACCGGGTGGAGGAGCTCAAGTCCATCGTGCGCATGCTGCCCCTGTGGGCGGCCAGCATCACGCTCATCGCCGCCGCCTCGCACAACTTCACCTTCGCCATCCAGCAGTCGCGCACCATGGACCGCCGCCTCACGCCGCGGTTCGAGATCCCGCCGGCCAGCATGATCATCTTCACCACGCTCACCATGCTCGTCAGCCTCTCCCTCTACGACCGCGTCTTCGTCCCGCTCGCGCGCCGCTACACCGGCCGGCAGTCGGGGATCTCCTACTTCCAGCGCATGGGCGCCGGGCTGGCGGTCTCCGTCCTCGGCGTCCTCGCGGGGGCGCTCGTCGAGGGCAAGCGGCGCAGGGCCGCGGCGGAGCACGGGCTGCTGGACAGCCCCGGCGCCACCGTGCCGATCAGCGTGTTCTGGCTGGTGCCGCAGTACGCGCTCCACGGGGTGAGCGACGCGCTCTCCACGGTGGCGCACATGGAGTTCCTGTATGACCAGTCGCCGGAGAGCATGCGCAGCTCCTCGGCGGCGCTGTTCTGGGTCGCCGGCTCGCTCGGGAACTACCTGGGAACGCTGCTCGTCATGGTGGTGCAGAGCGCAAGCGGAGGGGAGTGGCTGCAGGACAACATCAACAGGGGCAGGCTCGATTACTACTACTGGCTCGTGACCTTCCTCATGGCGCTCAATCTTGCGTACTACATCGTCTGCTTCCATTTTTACACCCTGAAGTCCTTCGACGTGGAGGGGAACGGGGCGCAACGGCGGCAAGATGACGGTGAGGGGCAAAGTCGGAGTGCGGAGCGGGAGACTGAGCTCGATGCTGGCCGCATTGGAGCTTCGAAAAATTGTGGGTAGGATCATTTTTAACGGTGTAGTTAACAACACTACATCAGTGTATCTTTGAACTACCGAACTTGTATTGATGTAACAGAGTAAAAACGGAGAAATTCAGTGTATCTTTTTGCTGCAATTACTCGGTTGTTTAAAAAAAATTGAAGATCCTAGCCAACTAAAATTGCGCAGTGCAAAGCCTATGATCGCACTTTTCGGAGGTGCACAATTTTTACTGAAATTTGGATGCTTTTTTAAGTTCATGCTTTATTTTTGAAAAGAAGAGTACCCGCCGTGTGCATTACATGATGCACACAATCATTTTATTAAACATGAAATAAGTTCAAGTCACCGAGTACTCGACAATGAAACAAATAAACGGAAAACACAACCACAAGCGGTCAAAGTCGAGATTACATAACTCATCCACATGAATGAGTGGCTCATCAGCCAAACTGGTTGAACAAACCTGTGCAACCATTTTCAGCTGGCTGCACCTAGAGGTCATAAGTGTCTGCGGGTCCACACGCTGAATGTTGCAGTGATAACCACATACGGATTAAAGCCGGATCTCTGTAGATAACCTGCAATAAATTAGAAGAGGATGATCTTTTAAAGACGTAATCATTATGAGAATTTTACATTGCCGGAAGAATGGCTCAAACTGCCACACAGATTGAGCCCTTCAGCGTATGATGAAAACCACCGGCAAATTCGATAATTTTGACCTGTGGATGAAATCATTTCATAAAATGAATTGCCTTTAAAATTCTTTTTCACTCAGATGACCTTTTTGAGTGGCGCCCGGCATGAAGGCGCCATACTACACTGTGCAGCGCTTAACTGACAGGCGCTGCACGCCTAGCCAGCGTCGCACCTGTGTGATCCAAAAATTACTAAGTCACTGTGCAGCGCCTGAGAGCT
Organism: Triticum aestivum; assembly: GCF_018294505.1. Lineage (NCBI taxonomy): Eukaryota > Viridiplantae > Streptophyta > Magnoliopsida > Poales > Poaceae > Triticum > Triticum aestivum. Next base: position 477,244,544 of record NC_057795.1, read on the forward strand.
AGGCGCCACACTATACAGTGTAGCGCCTAGGTTGTAGGCGTTGCACTAGTGGTTGATGTATACAGTGTAGCGCCTAGCTTGTAGGCGTTGCACTAGTGGTTGCACATCAATCACTAGTGCAACGCCTAAAAGCTAGGCGCTATACTGTATAGTGTGGCGCCTAACTCTTAGGTGCTGCACATTGACTTAGTAAATTTTAGGCAGTCCGTGGTGCGACGTTGGCCAGAGGTGTAGCACCTGTCAGTCAGGCGTTGCACACTGTAGTGTGGCGCCTTCCTGTCGGGCGCCACTCAAAAATGTCAGCTGAGTGTGAAAGGACTAGTTATCGACTAGAGGGGGGGGTGAATAGGCGATTTTTATGAAAGTCTTCAAAACATGGAAGTTTCAAAGACAAACAATAGAAACAACACTATTCGTATGCAGCGGAAGGTAGACTACACTAGACAAGCCATAGTCAAGTATTCAATGAAGTGAAAGCACGAAAACTATTAGCAGCTAGGTAGTAAAGATCAGGATGGAAGATAGTATGAAGCCAATCAGAACAGGTAGTCACACAGTGAAGTCAAACAGATAATGCTAGCAGGCAATGACTTCACGAAGACAAACTGTAAGTAGAGAGAAGTGAGAGATAGAACCAGTAGCTTCACGAGGACATGGATTTGTTCGACCAGTTCCAGTTGCTGTGACAACTGTACGTCTGGTTAGGGAGGCTGAGATTCAACTTAGAAGACCGCGTCTTCACCTTATTCCCCTTGAGCTAAGGACACTTAGTCCCCGCCCAATCACTCTGGTAAGTATTCAAGGTAGACTTCCAAACCTTCACAGACTTCGTTCACCGACAATCCATAATGGCCCTTGGATGCTCAGAACGAGACGCCTAACCGGCTGGAGGATTCACAGTCCTCAAGTGTAGCAAGTTTTCAGATCACGCGGACAGAAAGACTTCAGTGATGCCAAACACTCTTTGGTCTCTGGGTGGTTTGGGCTTTGTCCTCGCAAGGATTCTTTCTCAAAGGCTTCGGAGGTGGGTTGCTCTCAAAACGATAAAAGTCGTGTACTAACTCTGAGCAGCCACCAATTTATGGTGTAGGGGGTGGGCTATTTATATCCACTGGGCAACCCGACCTGATTTGTCCAAAATTACCCTGGGTCACTAAGGAACTGACACATGTCACAACGGTCAGATTTCAAACACACGCGGCAACTTGACTTGGGCTACAAGTAAAGCTGACTTATCCGACTCTGGATAAGATTTGCACTCCTAGTCTTCGCTCGAAGACATAGGATTTGGTTGAGCATCACTTCAGTCATTCTGACTTTGTTCACTTGGACCCCACTTAACAGTGTGGTGGTTCCTATGACTCAACAAAGAAGAAAAGGAAACAACAAAACAACTAAGTCTTCGCGCTCCATAGTCTTCACTCAATGTCTTCTTGTGTCATAGTCTTCAACGTGAATAGCTTCACAGACCACCATTGTCTTCAATGTCCTCACACATTTTTAGGGGTCATCTCCGGTAGGTAAACCGAATCAATGAGGGACTACTACCTGTGTTATCCTGCAATTCTCACAAACACATTAGTCCCTCAACCAGGTTTGTCGTCAATACTCCAAAACCAACTAAAGGTGGCACTAGATGCACTTACAATCTCCCCCTTTTTGGTGATTGATGTCAAACTGGTTGAAGTTTTCAACAGGGATAAAAGTATGTGAAATTGTAAAGGATTAAGATATTGTCTTCATAGGTGGCAAACAGGCTCCCCCTGAAGATGTGCATATAAATGTTTTGCGTTGGAATGCAAATGCACATGGCAGGTTGTACTTATGGAGATCCTCTTCACCATATGAATACAATACATCATGCATGAACAGATATACAAGAATGATGACATGCATAATGAAAAATGGACGTCTGCGAAATGACTTCATGCGGGATTTATCATCGCACATGCGTAATTTATCGTCGCATCACAGAATAGCAGAAAAAGTAGTAGATGACCATCAAGTTTAAGTGTTACAACTCAAAGAACCAAGTGTATCAAAAAAACGAGAGTTGTAAACACTAGGCAAAAGTATAGCAACCACCCTTATGGACCCGCTTGAAGACTATCAACATATGCTTCTCCCCCTTTTGTCAGTAAGGACCAAAAAGGTTTGAAGACATAGTCGCTACTCATTCCCATGAGGAGTAGGTCAAGCAGCAGGGTCGTCGTTGAGGTTTGGTGGTGCAGAAGAACTTGGTGCAGTGTCGATACGTGCCGAAGGTGGCGGTGGTGAAGTAGCATCATCGGCGTCATCAAGGACTCTGGCATTTACGGTAGCTGCGGAGGAGGAGTACTCTGAATCTTCAAGAGACGGAGTTCGACGCAAGAAAGCATTCCTGGGAGGAGTGGAGTCTAACTTGAATATTTTGGTGAAGCCATCGTCTTGAATATCAGCTTCAGCACTGAGCAATGTCAGACTCTTCCAAGACCTCCGACAGGTTTCATGAGTGACAAAGGCATTCTTGGTGGCAAGGTTGCGAATACGATTGACATCCACCAAGAGTCTTTGCATTTGTCGTTTGAGCCAATAATGATGTTTGTCATGTTTTTGATGCAAGGCCACGAGAAGCTCTCGGTCATTGAGCACACGAGATCGCTTCCGAGGCCTTGGAGCAATAGTGCTTTCTGTGGCTTCAGTGCATGCATGGCGAGTGTTGTCGCCAGAGGATAAACATGAGAAGCAACCTGAACACCTTCAACATGCTGGGAAAAGCTCTGACGATCTGCATTGTGAAGATATAGTGCTTCCTTGGTAGGCTCTGGGTAAATGTCTTCAATGGACATATCAACCTCTGGTAAAAATATGAGATGGTTGCGTGCAGAGGGCTGATAGTCAATGGCAGAGTGAAGCTTGATCAGACGCATAATCCAAGGAGCATAGAATTTTAGACCAAAGATGTCAGAGCCAGATGCAACAAACTGACGAATGAAGAAATCCTGAGCATTGAAGCTTTTGCCATTGGGAATGAAGAAGACCAATGTCTTCATTGCACCTTCAAGCTTTGCTGAGGAGGAATGCCCTTTGATGGTCCATAGAGTTCTCCTAATGATGTGATATATGGTGTGTGGCATATACTCTAGTTCTTCAACAAAGAATTTCTTTGGATATTCGGCATCCTGTGGCAATGGCTTCATCATGCTCAACATTTGGCTCATGTTGGGCTCTGGCTTCTGAAAGATGCTCTCCAATGCATCACGGTGAAGCTGACAACCAGGTTCATAGAGTTCGCCTGGAGTGGACAGACTGGCAAGCTCAATGAGATCAAAGGCTTTGGCTTCATGATGGACATTGCCTGTCAGCCACTCAAGGACCCATGTCATCGGATCCCTGTTGTAGCCGCGAATGTGGAGAGTTGCATAAAATTGTAGCAGAAGCTCTTCATTCCAATGCTCCTTATCAGTAACAAACTGGAGCAGGCCTGCATCTCGGAAACAGTCAAGTGCTTCTTCTAAGCAGGGCAGGCCAGCAATGGCTTCAGAATCCATACGCATATGAGGAAATATGCGCTCTTGATTGTATAGAACGCGGGAGTAGTAGCTGCGCTACTAATAACTCCAGAACTGATCAGATGATATTCTGGGCTTGGAATATGGGTTCTTGGCTTTATCGAAGAAGGTGTTGTGTGCAATGAAGCCGTTGACACTGAATGAGCCTGGTGCAGATGCAGTACCTGGAAACCGTGGCAATCTGGGCTTTGGCTTATGAACCTGTGGCCTGTGCTCCACATGATAATCAAATTGAGGTCCGGGAGCAGGCGGAGGAACCAAAATTGGCCATCTCACTGTGACCAGCTCGCCTTGATAGAATGCTTTCTCAATGGTATGAGGCCTAGGAGGCAGGACAGGAGCAGAGGCATTTGCAATGGCGTCAGGCTGCACAATAGTGGAAGGTGCATCATTGGCTTCATCCATAGTGTTGACTGCAGGCGCCACATTGTCTTCAGCCATGACAATGTCATTGGCTTCGGTGGTGTTGTTGGTGGTAGCCTCAGGATTCTCAACCTCCACTTGAGTAGCTGGAGGGTCGGGCACAGACACGTTCTCCTCGAGAACAACTTCTTGGGTGGTAGGGGGAGTAGCAACACACTCTTCTTCTCCAGTTCTTTCATCGGCTGATGCAGCTGGATTGTCTTCAGAAGCATTAGCTTCAGACACTGGAATTGTCACAGAAGGGTTATCTTCAGGGAACACTTGACGTGCCACTGAGCTGGATTGGTTGGAGTCTTCTTCTGTGATGGTAGTCATGGAGACAGATGGCCTTAGACCTTTGAGAAGCCGTTGAAACACGGGTGACGCCTTTGGCGAGGGTGTGGTCTCCATGTAATTATCATCATTCACAAATGGGCTGGTGACTTGCGCTGGTGGAGGACGGGGTGTACTTGGTGAATCTTGACTTGAAGTTGCTGGTTGGGGGCGATCATCCCATGAGGCATCTTGAGAGATTGGCGTCAAAGGACGACCAATATTGATGAGCTCGCTGTTCGTGAGAACAGGCGATGATACTGTTGGGCGCTCAATCTGAGGAAGGACTTCAACATCTTCCACATTGTCGTGAGGACCAATGTCTTCAGTCGTGATGGGGTCAACGATTGGAACTTCTTGAGCTTCAGGAGTCTTTGTAGAAGCAGACTCATGAACTATCAACTGACGCTCTTGATTCTCAGACGCAGGATGAGCAAAAGCAATGGGCTCGACAACAAGGGGCTCTTTGGGAGCAACCCGATCTCTCTTCTTGGTTTTTCTCTTCTTGGGGGGTGGTGCATCATCAATGGTGTTCTTGATTTTTCGCTTTTTGGCTTTCACTTCAGCTGCCTTGGTTTTCTTCTGTTCTGAAGCCACTGTGGGGCCTTAGGCTTCGAACTTGTCATGCTGGCTGGGAAGACAATGTGAGGTTCTTCCCGCCTTGGAGCTTCAGTTGGGGCCACAGTAGACTTCTTCTTCTTTTTGGCAGCCACCTTGGGGTTAATGCCTGGACGCCCAAGTGCCTTGCGCTTCTCAGCTTCGTTGTAAGCTTGAAGACACTTGGCGGCAAGATTCTTCATGCGCTCTCTTGAACCTTTTGCTTCTTCGCGCTTCTTGCGAAACGCTTCCTTGAGGTCATTCAGCATCAGCTTGAATTTCTGAACATCAGCCACATTAAGATTGGCCACATGCTTCTTGAACTGTTCTTTCTCATAGTCAATCTTGTTCTTCAGTTCAACAATTCGCTGAGCCAGAGCCAGCTCAGGAGCAATTGCACCTTGGAAGGCAACGCTGATGCCAATGGGGAGCTGAAGATCATCAAAACTGAGATCTTGATTGTCAAACCACTCATCAATGAAATTGTCCAGAATGTTCACATCGAAGAGGGGCAGATCATTGAAGATCTCCGCCTCTTGCTTGCTCTTTATCAGCTGCTCAAGAGCATCGTTACCAAACTCCTCATCTCAAGACAGATCAATGGCTTCAGAATGGTAGCTGGTGTCAGTGCTTGACTGAATCTTTGAACAGTTTTCTTCTGTGGCTTCTCGTGCTTCTTCGAGATGCGAGAGAGATCTTCAGAGGTGTTACTTGGAGCAGGAGGGGAAGTTGCCAATGGCTTCACTCGAGAAGCTTTTGGTGCAGTAGTTGGTTTTGAAGCCTTAGCTTTCTTTTGCTTCAGTGGCTGAGGAGGTGGAGCTGGTGCATCATCAGAATCAGCATCATCATCAGAATGATCCACATTTGCACCTTGGACGGCAATGTGTGTGATGAGGCCTGCAAGGTTGTAGAAGGGGCCGATCCTATTTTCATTGGCTTCACGGGTGCCATCTTCCCGAGGTGAAGAAGGACCAGGGTTGAAGTCAAGTCCTAATGCCTTCTTGTTCTTCGCAGTAGAGTCTTTGGTGAATTGAAAGTTGTGCTTGAACAGATGGTCTTCACGGCACCACAGCAGAGAAGAAGGGTCAGCGTTCTCTGGCTGCGGTCCGCGAACCATGCACGGATAGAATTCTTGTTGAATGGCTTCAGAACGGGACTGTGGTTGAAGATTTTTGTATACAATATCTCCCCGGGGCTATTTGATGGCATTCTTCTCAACATACTCAGCCGTGACGAACCGGTACTTGAACCATTCCTCTGCCCAATATCTTCGAATCCATTGGATTCGATTCTTGCGTCCTCCATAGGTTTCCTCTGGGTCTGTTTTGTACAGCTCGTGCAAAACTAGAGGCAAATCCTTGGAGGTGTTCCCAAGGCACTGTCTGCCACCCTTTCTTGCTGACTTCTTAGTGGCCATGAAGCTTAACCTGAAAGGCTTCAGTACTTGCAAAGGCTTCTGACGGCTGGTCAGACAAGAACTGGCTTTAGGAGAATTGATGTGAGTCTGTAAGAATTCTGCAAACGAATGTAGACTATGAGAACCAAGGGATTCTCCCATGGACATGTACCTGTGACAGCATTAGAGGTGCGAGGGAAGGGGAAGAGGTCATATGCATTCTCAGAATATTTTGAAGAAAAATCATTTTGAGGACATTGACCTCATAACACGAAGACATTCACTTATTTGGTGAGAGTTGGTTCCAAATTTGTACGAATCCAAGAATAAGTACAAGTGAGGAATCTAAATTGTAGAGAAGCATAAGTGAATAGACTAGGCATAGTATGAGATGCAGAAGGGGATAGATTCAACTTTGGAGATCTAGAAACCACTTTTGGTAAAGAAGGATGAATCTATCAGATCGAAAAGACGGTAAAAAGTGAATTTTCATTACCACACGAAGAACTACTAGACGGAGCGAAGTTGGAGGCCGAGCAGTTCGATCTTCCGTGCCCTAACTTGGCGACAGAGGACACCTACGGAGACGGCGGAGAGGACGAGGTCCGCGGTCGGCGTGAGGACAGCGTCGGAGAAGTTGCGGCAGCTAAGCGCTTCGTCGCCGGCATCGTCGAGAGCTAGCGGAGGCGCTAGGGTTTGCGAGAGGTGGCGAGGTGGAAGAAGAATTTTTGACCGAGATGTGACGGGTATTTATAAGGAAAGAGAGTACACAACGCAATTACGCAGGTGCCCCTGGTGGTTCACATCTGAAGGGCACGTGGCAAGCATGCAACACCTTGGAAGTTGTTCCATGTTCCCACGCACGCCTGGATTGTCGGGGTGGTCGTTCCGAATTCTCCGGCTTTCAGGCAATAAGGATGTAGCATTAAAAACAGATATAATTGTTTGTCAGATTGACTTCGGCTGACAAGGTTCTACTTCTTTGAAGACTAACAGACAAGTGATCGTCCCAGAAAGTGACATGTGCCTGATGTGGACTTGCGATCAACCTTGTCACCAGCATAATCAACATCTGAGAATCCAACTAGATCAAACTCTGAGCCCTTTGGATACCATAATCCTAGTGTTGGGGTGTAAGCCAAATATTGAAGAATTCGCTTCATAGCTAAGTGATGCGATTCCTTTGGTGCCGCTTGGAATCGGGCACACATGCAAACACTAAGCATTATATCTGGCCTAGATGCACATAAATAAAGCAAAGAACCAATCATGGAGCGGTATACCTTTTGATCGAACTCTTTACCATTGTCGTCGGGACCCAGATGACTTTTGGTTGGCATTGGCGTCGTGTATCCTTTGCAGTCTTGCATTCCAAACTTCTTCAGGCAATCTTTGAGGTATTTTTCTTGAGATATGAAGATGTTGTTACGTTGCTGACGGATTTGGAGGCCCAGAAAGAACTTCAGCTCACCCATCATGGACATCTGATATTGTTCTTGCATCATGTGACCAAACTCATCACTGTATTTCTTGTTGGTGCAGCCGAAGATAATGCCACCCACATAGATTTGGCACACAAACAGTTCACCATCGTATGTCTTCGTGAAGAGTGTAGGATCTAGTGAACCAGGTTTGAAGCCTTTGCTCTTCAGGAAGTCTTTGAGCGTATCATACCGAGCACGAGGGGCTTGTTTGAGGCCATACAGTGCCTTGTTGAGCTTGTATACCATATCAGGATGTTTTGGATCTTCAAAGCCAGGAGGTTGTGCGACATATACTTCTTCTTCTATCTTTCCATTGAGAAAAGCAGTCTTCACATCCATTTGATACAGAAGGATGTTGTGATGATTTGCATAGGCTAGCAGTATGCGAATGGCTTCAAGCCTTGCCACCGGAGCAAATGTTTCATCAAAGTCAATTCCTTCCACTTGAGTATAACCTTGTGCACGAGACGAGCCTTGTTTCTGACCACTTGACCATGCTCATCTTGCTTGTTGTGATATATCCACTTGGTGCCAATGATATTGTGCTTACGAGGATCAGGATGCTTGACCAATTCCCACACATTATTCAGCTCGAACTGTTGAAGCTCTTCTTGCATAGCTTGAATCCATTCAGGTTCTATGAAGGCTTCATCGACTTTCTTGGGTTTAGAGATTGAGACGAATGCAAAATGCCCACATAAATTGGTTAGCTGTGTTGCTCTTTGAGCTGCTTTTGAATGAGTGAGTGGACCAGGTGCATTCAAGCTGTCAATTATCTTCTCAATCTGAACTTCATTTGCAACACGAGGATGAACATGACGAAGATTTTGCTCTTGCTGATCAATGTCATCATTTGGGGGATTGTCTTCAGGCTGAGCATTGTCTTTAGGTTGATTAGTTGCAGAAATGATAAGCTCCTCTTTAGTCTGATTCTCAGAAGGTATGATATCTCCAATTCCCATCTGCTTGATAGATTCACTTGGAGATACTTCGTCTAGCACATTTGGCAGGTGCTCTCTTTGCGAGCCATTAGTCTCATCGAACCGCACATCTACAGTTTCAACCACTTTATAGTGAAAGAGGTTGAAGACTCTGTAGGAGTGCGAATCCTTTCCGTAACCAAGCATAAAACCTTCATGTGCTTTCGGTGCAAATTTTGAAGTGTGATGTGGATCCTTGATCCAGCACCTAGCACCAAATACTCTGAAGTAGCTAACATTTGGCTTCTTACCAATTAGGAGCTCATAGGATGTTTTCTTCAGAAGCTTGTGAAGATAAACACGATTGATGACGTGGCATGCAGTGTCAATGGCTTCAGGCCAGAACTTTCGTGGAGTCTTGTACTCATCAAGCATCGTTCGGGCCATCTCAATAAGAGTTCTGTTCTTGCGCTCCACAATGCCATTCTGCTGAGGTGTGTAAGGAGCAGAGAACTCATGAGTAATACCCAGGGTATCCAGATATAGGTCGAGGCTGGTGTTCTTGAACTCAGTGTCGTTGTCGCTTCTGATATGCTTGATCTTGATGCCATAGTTCATCATGGCACGATTGGCGAAGCGTCTGAAGACATCATGCACTTCAATCTTGTAGAGGATTATACGCACCCAAGTATATCGAGAGTAATCATTAACAATGATGAAGCCATAGAGACAAGCAGTAGCATTGAGAGTAGAGTAGTGGGTAGGGCCAAATAAGTCCATGTGTAGCAGCTCGAAAGGTTGAGATGTAGTCATGATTGTCTTCGAGGGATGCTTGGCCCTGGTCATCTTTCCAGCTTCGCAGGCACCATATAGATGATCCTTCTTGAACTTGACACCTTCGATACCCACGACATGCTTCTTCTTCGCGAGAGTGTGCAAGTTCCTCATGCCAGCATGCCCTAGCCTTCGATGCCAAAGCCAGCACTCTGAAGCTTTTACTAGAAGACATACGACCATCTGTGGTCCTGCTGAGAAATCTATCATATATAGATCATCCTTCTGATATCCTTCAAAGACTAGAGACTTGTCAGATTCCATTAGCACAAGGCATCGATATTTTCCAAATAGCACAATCATGTTTAAGTCACAAAGCATCGAGACAGACATTAAGTTGAAACCAAGGGATTCAACAAGCATCACTTTATCCATGTGTTGATCCCTTGATATTGCAACTCTACCTAGACCCAATACCTTTCTTTTACCAGTGTCAGCAAATGTGATGTGACTTTTGTCTGATGGACGTAGCGTAGAATCCATCAGAAGACTTTGATCGCCAGTCATGTGATTAGTGCATCCATTGTCCATAATCCATTCTGAAGTACGAGGTGTCATAGCCTACAATGCAGTTTGGGGGATAGGCTTCACCAAGCGAGTTGTGAAGCAAAAACATTTGATGAACAAGTGGAACATGGAAATTCAGATCTTGGTTAGGATAGATAGGATGAGTGTCAAGGAATCCCAGAACAAAGTACATAGTAAGACCATTTGGGCATTTTATCTTGCGCCCCACAAGTTGTTTAAGGTCCCCAACATTTGTTTTGGACGCCTTAGTTTTCCGGCTGGAGACCTTTCCTTGCAAAAGAGAGTTAAGTTTTCTTAACCACCCACATTTTCAGGGGTGGCTTAGAAGCAATGAGTATAATTGCAGCATCTGAGAACTTCGGCTTTGTAGCCCTAGTAAATAGCTTTGCAGGGGGTGAATAATACTCATATGAATAAGCAGAAAAGTTCTTAGTTCTATGAACATGGCGGTTTGATGAAACACACTCATATTCATGGGTCTGAGTATGATTTCCCTGCAAAATATTAACATTAGGGTCACTCAGATGAGTCCAAGGTCTGTATGAAGCTTTAGGACCATATGAAGCCTTTGGTATGGGGTTTGTCTTCTTCACTGGCGGTGTCATGATGACATTCACTGGAAGACTCTCAAGACAACTTTTAGGTACCCATATCTTCTTCATAGGTGGTCCATTCCTGCAGTTAGTACCAATATACCTGGCAAACACTTCACCATTCTGATTCTTAAACAGTTTATAGTTTGCATCATAGGATTCATCAATGATAATGGGGTTAGCACAAGTGAAACCAGATAAGGTGGATGGATCTACTGAAGTGAAAGTGTTAGTTACCGACTAGAGGGGGAGTGAATAGGCGATTTTTATCAAAGTCTTCAAAACGTGGAAGTTTCGAAGACAAACAATAGAAATGACCTAATTGATATGCAGCGGAAGATAAACTACAACAAGCAAACCATAGTCAAGTATGCAATAATGTGAAAGTACAAAGACTAATAGCAGCTTGGTAGTAAGGATCAGGATGGAAGATAGTATGAAGCCAATCAATGATAGTAGTCAAGCAATGAAGTCAAACAGGTATGACAAATAGGCAATGACTTCACGAAGACAAATTTAAGGTGAAGGGAGTTAGAGGATAGAACCAGTCACTTGTTGAGGACACAGGATTTGTTGGACCAGTTCCAGTTGCTATGACAACTGTACGTCTGGTCAGGGAGGCTGAGATTCAACTCAGAAGACCGCGTCTTCACCTTATTCCCCTTGAGCTAAGGACACATAGTCCTCGCCCAATCACTCTGGTAAGTCTTCAAGGTAGACTTCCGAACCTTCACAGACTTCGTTCACCGGCGATCCACAATGACTCTTGGATGCTCAAAATGTGACGCCTAACCGGCTGGAGGATTCACAGTCCTCAAGTGTAATAAGTCTTCAGGTCACTCAGACAGAAAGACTTCAGTGATGCCTAACACTCTTTGGCTTTGGGTGTTTGGGCTTTGTCCTCGCAAGGATTTCTCTCTCTCAAAGGCTTCGAGGTGGGTTGCTCTCAAAACGAAAAAAGCCGTAAACTAACTTTGAGCAGCCACCAATTTATGGTGTAGGGGGTGGGCTATTTATAGCCACAAGGCAACCCGACCTGATATGTCCGAAATGACCCTAGGTCATTAAGGAACCGACACGTGTTCCAACGGTCAGATTTCAAACACACACGACAACTTTACTTGGGCTACAAGCAAAGCTGACTCATCCAGCTCTGGATAAGATTTGCTCTCATTGTCTTCGCTCGAAGACATAGGATTTGGGTTGAGCATCACTTCAGTCATTCTGACTTTGTTCACTTGGACCCCACTTAACAGTACGGTGGTTCCTATGACTCAACAAAGAAGAAAAGGAAACAACAAAACAACACAGTCTTCGCGCTCCATAGTCTTCACTCATTGTCTTCTCATGTCATAGTCTTCAATATGAATATCTTCACATACCACCATTATCGTCAATGTCTTCATACATTTTTAGGGGTCATCTCCGGTAGGTAAACCGAATCAATGAGAGACACTACCTGCGTTATCCTGCAATTCTTACAAACGCATTAGTCCCTCAACCAACTTTGTCGTCAATACTCCGAAACCAACTAGGGGTGGCACTAGATGCACTTACAATCTCCCCCTTTTTGGTGATTGATGACAAACTGGTTGAAGTTTTCAACATGGATAAAGTATGTGAAATTGTAAAGGATAGGATATTGTCTTCATAAGTGGCAAGGGCTCCCCCTGAAGATGTGCATATAAGTAATTTGATTTTGGAATGCAAAAGCACATGGCAGGTTGTACTTGTGGAGATCCTCTTCAACTTATGAAGATAATTCATCATGCAAGAAATGATATAACTAAGAGAGTGACATGCATAATGAAAAATGGATGTCTGCAGAATGATCTAAGTGCGGAAGTTATCATCGCACATGGAAAAGCAAATAAGTAGCAGACGACCATCGAGTTTAAGTGTTACAACTCAACGAACGAAATGTATCAAAAGCAAGAGTTGTAATCACTAGGCAAAATATAAAGCAACCGCCCATATGAACCCGCTTGAAGACTATCAAACTCATATGCTTCTCCCCCTTTTGTCAGTATGACCAAAAAGGTTTGAAGACATAGAGCATCTACTCGTCCTCATGAGGAGTAGGTGAAGCAGCAGGGTTGTTGTTGTTGGTTGGCGGCGCAGACGAACTTGGTGTAGTGTCGATGCGTGTAGAAGTAGGGGGCGGTGAAGTAGCATCGTCTTCATCATCGATCACTTGGGCATTCATAGTTGTCGCGGAGGAAGAATAGTCAGAGTCTTCAAGAGATGGAGTTCGACGTAGGATAGCATTCCGTGGAGGAGTGGAGTAAAACTTGAATCTTTCAGTGAAGCCATCATCTTGAAGATCTGCTTAAGCACTAAGCAATGTCAAACTCTTCCATGATCGCCGACAGGTCTCGTGAGTGACAAAGGCATTCTTGGTGGCAAGATTTCGAATGCGATTGACATCCACCAAGAGGCTTTGCATCTGTCGCTTGAGCCAAAAGTGATGCTTGTCTTGTTTCTGATGCAGTGCCACAAGAAGTTCTCGATCATTTAGGACGCGAGAGCGCATCTTAGGCCTTTGGGCAATTGTGCTTTCAGTAGCTTCAGTTGGCGCACGATGAGGCAGACGAGTGTTCCCAGCCATTGGACAGACACGAGTTACTGCTTGGACTCCTTCCATGGGCTGAGTGAAGCTTTGGTGTTCAGCATTTTGAAGACAAAGAGGCTTCTTAGCAGGCTCAGGGTATATGGCTTCAACTGACATGTCAACCTCTGGTAGAAAGATCAGATGATTGCGAGCAGAGGGTTGATAGTTGATAGCAGAGTGTAGCTTGATGAGGCGCATGACCCATGGAGCATAGAATTTCAGGCCAAAAAGGTCAGATCCAGACGCAGCCAGTTGCCGGAGGAAGAATTCTTGTGCATTGAAGTTGATGCCATTGAGGATGTAAAAGACCAATGTCTTCATGGCTCCTTCAAGTTTTGCAGCTGATGAATGCCCTTTGATAGGCCATAGAGTCCGCCTGATGATGTGATATATTGTGCGCGGGAGATACTCAAGGTCATCAACAAAGAACTCCTTTGGGTATTCAGCGTCATGTGGCAAAGGCTTCATCATGCTCAACATCTGGCTCATGTTGGGTTCTGGCTTATGGAAGATGCTCTCCAGTGCATTGCGGTGGAGTTGACAATCAGGTTCGTACAGCTCTCCGGGAGTGGATAACCCTGCAAGCTCAATGATGTCAAGAGCTTTGGCTTCATGATGAACATTTCCTGTCATCCACTCGAGAACCCATGTCTTTGTATCCCTGTTGTAGCCGCGAATGTGGAGGGTAGCATAGAATTGAAGCAAAAGTTCCTCATTCCAATGTTCTTTGTCTGTCACAAAGCTGAGCAGACCTGCATCATGAAAGCAGTCAAGTGCTTCTTCTAAGCATGGCAGTCCAGCAATTGCTTCAGTGTCGAGGCGCATATGAGGGAAAATGCGCCCTTGATCATACAAAACGCAGGAGTAATAGCTTCACTGCTGATGGCTCCAGAAACGATCAGATGATATTCTTGGCCTTGAGTAGGGGTTCTTTGCGCTGTCAAAGAAGGTGTTGTGGCTTTTGAAGCCATTTGCATTGAAGGACCCTATAGAGGTGGCAGTACCTGGGAACCTTGGCAGTCTTGGCTTTGGTTTCTGGACCTAAGGCCTATGCTCAATATGATAATTAAATTGAGGACCTGAGACATTAGGCGGAGGGACCAGAATGGGCCATCTGACAGTGATTAGCTGGCCATGGTTGTATGCTTGCTCAATTGTATGGGGCCTTGGTGGCAGAACAGGAGCAGTGGCAACAACAGTTGTTTCAGGCTGCACAATAGAAGCTTCAGGAGCAGTTGCAGCATTGGCTCCTGGTATATTGGTTGGTGCAGGCTCCACACTTGCTTCAGCCATGACTATGTCATGGGCTTCATTTGTGTTGGTGGTGGCAGCCTCAAGATTTTCAACCTCCACTTGATGAGCTGGAGGGTCTGGCACTGGCACGTTAACTTCAGGAACAACTTCTTCAGTAATGGGGGCAGTAGGGACACGTTCTTCTTCATGTTCGTCATCGGCTGATGCAGCCGGATTGTCTTCAGCAGCTTTGGCTTCAGACACGGAGACATTCATAGTTGGAGTGGCTTCTGGAAACACTTGACGTGCAACAGATTGGTGGTTCACTTGTCCTTCTAGAACGCTTGAAAGAGGGACTTGAGGCCTTGGTCCCTTGCGAAGCCTTTGTAATACAGGCGACACCTTTGGAGATGTAGTTGGCTGGGCCTCATCCTCTTCTTCATGCAGAGGTGGTGTGACTTGTTGTTGTTGTTGGGGAGTACTCGGGGAGTTTTGTTGTTGTGGGTGATCAGCTCATGATGCATCCTAAGCAATTGGCGTCAGAGGACAACCAATGCTGATGATTTCGCTGTTCGTGAGAACAGGCGATGATACCAAGTTGTGTTCGATCTGAGGAAGAGCTTCATCATCGTCAACATTGTCATGGTGACCATGTCTTCAGCAGCAATGGGATCAACTGCTGGAATGTCTTCAGCTTCATGAGCCTCTGTGGAAGCAGGCTCATGAACAATCATTCGTAGGTCTTGGTGTGCAGATGCAGGGCGAACCACTGAGATAGATTCAACAACTAAGGGCTCTGTGGGAGCAGCCCGATTCTTCTTGATTTTGCGCTTCTTCTTGGAGGGAGCAGCATCAGAGGCTTCTGTGTTTTTCCTTTTTCTGGCTTCAGCCTCGGCAGCCCTCGTCTTCTTCAGTTCTGAAGTGGTTGACATGACCTTTGGCTTCGAGCCAGTCATTCTGCTTGGGAAGACTATGCGAGGTGCATCCTGCCTTGAAGGTGCAGGTTGGACAATTGATAGCTTCTTCTTCTTTGCAGCCATTCTGGGGTCAATGCCAGGATGACCAAAAGCCTTGCGCTTCTCAGCCTCATTGTAGGCTAGCACACACTTGTCAGCCAGATTCTTCATGCGCTCACGAGAGCCTCGAGCTTCTTCGCGCTTCTTGTGAAAATCTTCTTTGAGCTCGTGCATCATGATCTTGAAGTTTTTGACATCTTGCACGCTGAGCTTGTCCAGATGCTTCTTGAACTGAGCTTTCTCATAGTTGATCTTGTGCTTCAGTTCAACGATACGCTGAGCAAGAGCTAGCTCAGAAGCAATGACGCCATTGAAGGAGATGCTGAGGCCAATTGGAAGTTGCAGATCATCAAAGGTGAGATTTGGGGTGTCAAACCACTCATCAATAAAGTTATGGATGATTGCCACATCAAAGAGAGGCAAATTATTGAAGATCTCTGCTTCTTCCTTGCTCTTGATCAGTTGCTCAAGAGCATCATCTGCAAGATCGTCATCGCTGGACAGATCAATGTGCTCTTCACGCAGAATGGCAGCAGGAGTTAATGTCTGATCAGTATTCTTGACGATTTTCTTTTTCTTCTCCGTCTTCTTGGAGATACGTGATAGATCTTCAGACTGCACACTGTCTTCAGGAGGTGCAGTGATCAGTGGCTTTGCACATGAAGCTTTTGGAGGTGAAGCTGATTGTGAAGCCTTAGACTTCTTTAGCTTCTGCGGCTTTGGAGGAGGAGCTGGGGCTTCATCAGTGTCAGCATCATTATCAGAATGATCCACTCTGGCACCTTGGACCAAGATGTAAGTGATGAGGCCATCAAGGTTTGAAAAGGGGCCGATGACATTGGGTTCTGCATCACGTGAGCCCTCGGCACGGGGAGCAGAGGGACCAGGGTTGAAGTCTAATCCCAATGACTTCTTGTTTTCCTTGGCTGATGCCTTTGCATGCTGGAAGTTGCGCTTGAAGAGATTATCGTCACGACACTAGAGCAATGATGATGGGTCGGCATTTTCAGGCTGAGGTCCACGGACCATACAAGGATAGAAATCCTGTGCAATAGCTTCAGCTCCGTTCTTGGGTGGAAAGCCTCGATAGAGAATATCACCCCAAGGACTTTTGATAGCATTCTTCTCAGCGTATTCCTGGGTCACGAACTTGTATTTGAACCATTGTTTAGCCCAATATCGTCGAATCCATTGGATTCGTGTCTTGCGCTGATTATAATCCTCTTCAGGATCTGTCTTGTAAATTTCTGCGAGGTCATCAGGCAAATCTTTTGATGTTCCCCCTCGACGCTGTCTGCCACCCTTCCTTACTGATTTCTCTGCAGCCATGAACTTCAAACTGAATGGCTTCAATACGTTCAAAGGCTTCAAAGGCTTTCGCTTGCTGGACAAACAGGAACTAGCTTCAGGAGAGTTAATGTGTTGCTGTAAGAATTCTGCAAACGAATGCAGACTATGAGAACCAAGGGATTCTCCCACGGACATGTACCTGTGACAGCATTAGAGATGCGAGGGAAGGGGAAGAGGTCATATGCATTCTCAGAAGATTTTGAAGATAAATCAGTTTGAAGACATTGACCTCATGATGCGAAGACATTCACTTATATGTTGAGACTTGGTTCCAGATTTGTACGAATCCGTGAATAAGTACAAGTGAGGAATCTAACTAGATATGAAGCTTAAGTGAATATACTCGGCAGTATGAGATGCAGACAGAATAGATCTAACATCGTATATGCAGAACCCAATTTTGGTAAATAGGATGAATCATTGAGGATCAAAAAGATGGTAAAAATAGAGTTATATTTACCACACGAAGAACTGCTAGATGGGATGAATAGGAGACCGAGCAGTTCAATCCACCATGACCTAACTTGGCGACGGAGGACACCTACGGCGGCGGCGGAGAGGACGATGTCCGCGGCCGGCATGAGGACAGCGTCAGAGAAGTCACGGTAGCTAAGCGCTTCGTCGCTGGCGTCGTCGTGAGCTAGCGGTGGCGCTAGGGTGTTGACGGGGTGGAGAGGTGGAAGAAGGTTTTCTTGACCGCAGGGGACATGTATTTATAAGGAAGTGTGCGGCATAGCGCAATTATGTAGGTACCCATGGCTGTTCACATCTGAGGGGCACGTGGCAAGCATGCAACATACTCAGAGTTGTCCCACGTTCCCACACCCGCCAGGTTTGTCGGATGGTTGTTCCGGCTTCTCCGAATTTCAAACAATAAGGATGAATCATTTAAAAACAGACTTAATGTTTGTCTCTGTGCCTTCTGCTGACAAGGATGCAGAGAAGACATTCGATAGTTTCAATAGAATGCATATGATTTGGACAGATAGAGTTTGAGATAGAAAGCATGGAGAGATTAGGGTCCGATCACATTCACTTAGTTCAAAAGATTCAACAAGGAAGACATAGCTATAAGTGAATGCTGTAGAGGACAGAATACTAGTATGTATATCAGAAAGCAATCAAATCATGAAGATAAGTTGAAATACGAAGACAAACCAAATGCGAAGACATTGCAACAATAACGCCATGAGTGAAACACTTCAAACCAAGAAATTTGGTGGTGGCGTTACCCACCATATAGGAAGTATTAGACCCAGACACGGTGCACAATTATCGTGGCGCTCCGAAGTCAAATTCCAAGTTAATGTATTCACACTCAGAATGTAAGTCTTCATTGTTTGAAGATATACTTTACTTGCGTGTTGCACATCTAAGTCATCAACATGCATAAGTGTTAGGATGTGTGCCTGATTACAGGACATTTGAGGATTCCAAGATATTTAGCTCACACCGTAACTTGCAAAACCTTTTCTCATCCAAGGGCTTTGTGAAGATATCTGCCAGTTGCTCTTTATTGTTGACGTGAATGATGTCAATATCTTTCTTCATGACATGATCTCTAAGAAAGTGATGACGAATTTCAATATGCTTTGTCTTCGTGTGCTGGACTGGATTGTTGGCAATCTTGATGGCGCTTTCGTTGTCGCAGAAGAGATGTACTTGTTTCAGATTGATGCCATAGTCCTCGAGAGTTTGCTTCATCCACAGAAGCTGAGCGCAGCAAGATCCAGCAACAATGTATTCTGATTCAGCAGTTGAGAGTGATACACAGTTTTGCTTCTTTGAAGACCAACAGACAAGTGATCGTCCCAGAAAGTGACATGTGCCTGATGTAGACTTGCGATCCACCTTGTCTCCAGCATAATCAGCATCCGAGAATCTAACCAGATCAAATCTTGAGCCCTTTGGATACCATAATCCGAGTGTTGGGGTGTAAGCCAAATATCTAAGAATTCGCTTCATAGCTAAGTGATACGATTCCTTTGGTGCCGCTTGGAATCGAGCACACATGCAAACATTAAGCATGATATCTGGCCTAGATGCACATAGGTAAAGTAAAGAACCAATCATGGAGCGGTATACCTTTTGATCAAACTCTTTACCATTGTCGTCGGGACCAAGATGGTGTTTGGCTGGCATTGGCGTCGTGTAACCTTTGCAATCTTGCATTCCAAACTTCTTCAGACAGTCTTTGAGATACTTTTCTTGAGATATGAAGATGCCATTCCTTTGCTGACGAATTTGAAGACCAAGGAAGAACTTCAGCTCACCCATCATGGACATCTGATATTGCTCTTGCATCATGTATCCAAACTCATCACTATACTTCTGGTTGGTGCAGCCGAAGATAATGTCATCCACATATATTTGGCACACAAACAGTTCACCATCATATGTCTTCGTGAAGAGTGTGGGATCGAGGGATCCAAGTTTGAAGCCTTTGCTCTTCAGGAAGTCTTTGATCGTATCATACCAAGCGCGAGGAGCTTGTTTGAGGCCATACAGTGCTTTGTTTAGCTTGTACACCATATCAGGATGTTTTGGATCTTCAAAGCCAGGTGGTTGAGCAACGTACACTTCTTCTTCAATCTTGCCATTGAGGAATGCACTCTTCACATCCATTTGATATAGTAAGATGTTGTGGTGGTTAGCATAGGCTAGCAGTATGGGAATAGCTTCAAGCCTAGCCACAGGAGCAAATGTTTCATCGAAGTCAATTCCTTCAACTTGAGTATATCCTTGAGCCATAAGACATGCTTTGTTCTGACGACTTGACCATGCTCATCTTGCTTGTTTCGATATATCCATTTTGTGCCAATAATGTTATGCTTGCGAGGGTCAGGACACTTGTCAAGTTCCCAAACATTGTTCATCTTGAACTGTTGAAGTTCTTCTTGCATAGCTTGAATCCATTCAGGTTCCATAAAGGCTTCAGCAACTTTCTTGGGTTCTGATATTGACACAAATGAAAAGTGCCCACAGAAATTTGCTAACTATGTTGCTCTTGAGAGAGTAAGTGGACCAGGTGCATTGATGCTATCAATTATCTTCTCAATTTGTACTTCATTTGCAACACGAGGATGAACTGGACAAAGACCTTGCTCTTGCTGATCATTGTCATCATTGGGAGGATTGTCTTCGGTCTAAGCATTGTCTTCAGGTTGGTTTGGTGCAGAAATGTTAAGTTCCTCTTCAAGTTGTGCTTCAGAAGGCATGATTTCACCAGTTCCCATCAGCTTGATAGATTCGCTGGACGGAGCTTCATCTAGTGTACTTGGCAGGAGCTCTCTTTGTGAACCATTGGTTTCATCAAATCGCACGTCCATAGTTTCAACGATTTTGTAGTGATAGAGGTTGAAGGCTCTGTAAGAGTGTGAGTCCTTTCCATAACCGAGCATGAAGCCTTCATGAGCTTTAGGTGCAAATTTTGACTTGTGATGGGGATCCTTGATCCAGCACCTTTCACCAAATACTTTGAAGTAGCTGACATTTGGCTTCTTGCCAGTAAGGAGCTCATAGGATATTTTGCACAGAAGCTTATGGATGTAAACACAGTTGATGATGTGACATGCTGTATCAATAGCTTCAGGCCAGAACTTTCTTGGTGTCTTGTACTCGTCGAGCATTGTTCGAGCCATCTCAATGAGGGTTCTGTTCTTGCGCTCTACAATGCCATTTTGCTAAGGTGTGTATGTAGCAGAAAACTCATGAGTGATTCCCATTGTATCCAGATAAAGATCAAGCCCGGTGTTCTTGAATTCAGTGCCGTTATCAGTTCTGATATTCTTGATCTTGACGCCATAATTGTTCATGGCACGATTGGCGAAGCATCTGAAGACATCTTGTACTTCAGTCTTGTAGAGAATTATGTGCACCCATGTATATCTTGAGTAGTCATCAACAATACGAAGCCATAGAGACAAGCTGTTGTTGTGAGGGTAGAGTAGTGAGTAGGGCCAAATAAGTCCATGTGTAACAGCTCGAAGGGTTGAGATGTCGTCATGATTGTCTTCGAGGGGTGCTTTTCCCTAGTCATCTTTCCAGCTTCGCAGGCACCACACAAATGATCCTTCTTGAACTTGAGACCCTCGATGCCTATGACATGCTTCTTCTTGACGAGTGTGTGTAAGTTCCTCATGCCAGCATGCCCCAGCCTCCGATGCCAGATCCAGCATTCTGAAGCTTTTACAAGAAGACATACGGCAAGCTGTGGACCTGCTGAGAAATCTACCATGTATAGATCATCTTTCCGATACCCTTCAAAGACTAGAGACTTGTCAGATTCCATTAGTACAAGGCAACAATATTTTCCAAATAGCACAATCATGTTCAAGTCACAAAGCATTGAGACATACATTAAGTTGAACCCAAGGGATTCAACAAGCATCACTTTATCCATGTATTGATCCTTTGAGATTGCAAGTCTACCTAGACCCAATACCTTGCTTTTACCAGTGTCACCAAATGTGATGTGACTCTTGTCTGATGGACGTAAGGTTGAGTCCATGAGAAGACTTCGATCACCAGTCATATGATTAGTGCATCCGCTGTCCATAATCCATTCTGAAGCATGAGGTGTCATACCCTACAGTGTAGTTAGGAGGATAGGCTTCACAAAGTATGTTGTGAAGCATAAGCATTTGACGCACACACGGATTATCACAGCTTAGATCAAGGTTAGAACTCATAGTATGACTGGTAAGCGATTCTCATATGAAATACATAGTAAGACCATTTTATCATGCGTCCTTAATGTGTTTTAGGTCCCCAGCAATAGTATCGGACGCCTTTGATAGCAGGCTGGAGACCTTATTCTGCAAAAGAGAGTTAATTCTTCTTCACCACCCACATTTTCAGGGGTGGCTTAGAAGCAATGAGTCTAAGTGTAGCATCTGAGAACTTCGGCTTTGGAGCCCTAGCAAATAGCCTTGCAGGAGATGAATGATACTCATATGAATAAGCAGAAAAGCTTTTAGTTCTATGAACATAGCGGTTTGAAGACACATGCTCATATTCATAAGTGTGAGTACGATTTCCCTACAAAACATTGGCGTTAGGGTGACTCAAGTGAGTCCTGTATCTGTATGAAGCCTTTGGGTCATATGAAGCCATAGGTCTGGGGTTCGTCTTCTTCCTTGATGGTGTCATGATGACATTCACTTGAAGATTCTCAAGACAGCGTTTGGGAACCCAAATCTTCTTCATAGGTGGTCCATTCCTGCAGTTAGTACCAACATACCTGGCAAACACTTCACCATTCTCATTTTTGAACAGTTTATAGTTTGCATCAAAGGATTCATCAATCATAATAGGATTAGCACAGGTAAAGCCAGATAAGGTGGATGGATCCACTGAAGGTTCCTTTGCAGCAACCCATGTGGTTTTGGGATACTGCTCAGGCTTCCAGTAGGAACCATCAGCATTCATATTCCTCTCGAACCCAACACCCTCTTTCCTAGGGTTTCGATTCAGAATCTGCTTTTTGAGGACATCGCAAAGTGTGTGATGTCCTTTCAGACTTTTATACATCCCTGTTTCAAGCAATGTCTTCAACCTAGCATTTTCATCAGCAATAGTAGTGGTATCCTCAGTAGAGGGGTAAGTTTCCACATCAGTAGTTGAAGACAAAGCAACAGTAGCAGTAGTGGAACATTCAGCAACAGAGGTAGCGTTATCACGCTCAATGCATTTTAGACATGGTGGTTCAAATCCATCCTGAGCGGAACTGATCTGTTGAGCAAGTAATGAATCGCGCTCCTTCTGAAGATCTCCATAGTCCACTCTTATCTTTTCAAGATCTTGCTTTCTTTGAAGACATTCAGAAGAAAGCTTCTCGTGATCAGACAAGAGAGCATTATGTTGATCTTGAAGGGCGTCAAACTTGGAATGAAGTCCCTGAAGACTCTCAGCCAATGCTTTTGACTGATCCATTTCTTCACCCAACATATCATCGCTCTTACTAAGCATGTTTTGAACCTTTTCCAAGGCTCTTTGTTGTTTAGTGGCAAGGGAAGCAAGTTTGACATAGCTGGGGCCAAATTCATCACCTGATTCATCATCACTAGTTTTACAGAGGTAGCATTAAGTTACCTTAGCACCCCTTGCCATGAGGCATGGTGAAGATGAAGACGATTCAGGTGGAAAGGTCATCTCTTTAAGAGACTCCTTGTAGTCATCAAGCCAAGGATCATGACGATTAAGATGACCTTCATAGCCCTTAGAAAGCCGGTCCCAGATTAGCTTCGCGTGATTGAGGTGCATGACGTTCCTGAACTGATTTCGGGACAGACAGGAGTAGATGACATCCTTCGCTGTGAGGTTCAGTAGAGTGTACTTGCGAATGTCATCAGCCTCTGCCATCTTACATAGATCGGTAAGACCAATCTCAGTGACGGTCCACAGTTCGCTATTCATAGCCATGAGCCGCTTCTTCATCATGGCCTTCCACCGAGGATACTCATGACCGTCAAAGGTGGGGCAAGATACATTCCTCAATCCTGCAGTCGATATAGCCAAACTCCAGGTGGTTAAACCGAATCACACAGAACAAGGGAGTACCTTGCTCTGATACCAATTGGAAGTGCTAGTTATCGACTAGAGGAGGGGGGGTGAATAGGCGATTTTTATCAAAGTCTTCAAAACGTGGAAGTTTCGAAGACAAACAATAGAAATGACCTAATTGATATGCAGCGGAAGATAAACTACAACAAGCAAACCATAGTCAAGTATGCAATAATGTGAAAGTACAAAGACTAATAGTAGCTTGGTAGTAAGGATCAGGATGGAAGATAGTATGAAGCCAATCAACGATAGTAGTCAAGCAATGAAGTCAAACAGGTATGACAAATAGGCAATGACTTCACGAAGACAAACTTAAGGTAAAGGGAGTTAGAGGATAGAACCAGTCACTTGTTGAGGACACATGATTTGTTGGACCAGTTCCAGTTGCTGTGACAACTGTACGTCTGGTTAGGGAGGCTGAGATTCAACTCAGAAGACTGCGTCTTCACCTTATTTCCCTTGAGCTAAGGACACACAGTCCTCGCCCAATCACTCTGGTAAGTCTTCAAGGTAGACTTCCGAACCTTCACAGACTTAGTTCACCGGCGATCCACAATGACTCTTGGATGCTCAGAACGTGACGCCTAACTGGCTGGAGGATTCACAATCCTCAAGTGTAATAAGTCTTCAGGTCACTCAGACAGAAAGACTTCAGTGATGCCTAACACTCTTTGGCTCTGGGTGCTTGGGCTTTGTCCTCGCAAGGATTTCTCTCTCTCAAAGGCTTCGAGGTGGGTTGCTCTCAAAATGACAAAAGCCGTAAACTAACTCTAAGCAGCCACCAATTTATGGTGTAGGGGGTGGGCTATTTATAGCCACAAGGCAACCCGACCTGATATGTCCGAAATGACCCTGGGTCACTAAGGAACTGACACGTGTTCCAACGGTCAGATTTCAAACACACACGACAACTTTACTTGGGCTACAAGCAAAGCTGACTCATCCAGCTCTGGATAAAATTTGCTCTCATTGTCTTCGCTCGAAGACATAGGATTTGGGTTGAGCATCACTTCAGTCATTCTGACTTTGTCCACTTGGACCCCACTTAACAGTACGGTGGTTCCTATGACTCAACAAAGAAGAAAAGGAAACAATGAAACAACACAGTCTTCGCGCTCCATATTCTTCACTCGTTGTCTTCTCATGTCATAGTCTTCAATATGAATATCTTCACATACGACCATTGTCGTCAATGTCTTCATACATTTTTAGGGGTCATCTCTGGTAGGTAAACCGAATCAATGAGGGACACTACCTGCGTTATCCTGCAATTCTTACAAACGCATTAGTCCCTCAACCAACTTTGTCGTTAATACTCCAAAACCAACTAGGGGTGGCACTAGATGCACTTACATGAAGGTTCCTTTGCAGCAACCCATGTGGTTTTGGGTACTGCTCAGGCTTCCAGTATGACCCATCAACATTCATTTTCCTCTCTAACACAACACCCTCTTTCCTAGGGTTTCGGTTCAGAATGTGCTTTTTGAGGACATCACATAATGTTTGATGCCCTTTGAGACTTTTGTACATTCCTGCCTCAAGTAGTGTCTTCAACCTGGCATTCTCATTAGCAATAGTAGTGGTATCCTCAACAGAGGGGTTAGTTACCACATCAGCAGTTGAAGATATTGCAACAGGAGTAGCAGTAGAACATTCAGCAACAGAGGCAGCGCTATCACGCTCAATGCATTTTAGGCATGGTGGTTCAAATCCTTCCTGAGCGGGATTGATCTATTGAGCGCGAAGTGACTCATTCTCCTTTTGAAGATCTTCATGAGCCGATCTCAATTTCTCAAGTTCCTGCTTCCTTTGAAGATAATCATAGGAGAGCTTTTCATGAGAAGTTGAGAGCGATTCATGTCGACCTTCAAGTTCCTGGTACTTAACATGAAGATTTTTGATATCTTCAATTAAGGACTGAGACTTGGTCATTTCCACGTCTAATAGGTCATCGCTTTTGTCTAACAGTTTTTGAGTATGTTCCATAGCTTTCTATTGTTTAGTTGCAATTTTAGCAAGTGTTTTGTAACTAGGTTTGGATTCACCATTAGAGTCATCTTCACTAGATGTTTGAAAGTAAGCATCGCATGATTTTACCTTGGCACCACGTGCCATGAAGCAGTATGTGGGAGGCAAGTCGTCCTTGTCATTATCATCAGTGTTGGTGATGGAGCCATTGTCTTCAGTGTTGAAGATGGGCTTGGCGACGTAGGCTGTAGCTAGAGCCAGACTCGCAACACCAGAGTCAGACTCTTCCTCAGACTCCACCACCGCCTCCTCCGAAGAAGACTCCTCCTCTGAATCCATTTCCTTTCCAACAAAAGCATGGGCCTTGCCAGATGAGCTCTTCTTGTGTGATGAAGAATTGGAAGAAGACTTGGAAGAAGACTTGGAAGATTTCTTCTTCTTCTTGTCATCAGAATCATAGTCTTTGCTCTTCTTCTTCTTCTTCTTCTTCTCATTGTCCCACTGTGGACACTCAGAGATGTAGTGACCAGGTTTCTTGCACTTGTGGCAGGTTCTCTTCTTGTGGTTAGAAGCTTCATCATTCCTTGAGCTGGATCGTGAAGACTTTCTGAAACCTTTTTTCTTGGTGAATTTCTGGAACTTCTTCACAAGCATGGCAAGCTCCTTTCAAATGTCTTCAGGATCACAAGAACTGTAGTCAGATTCTTCTTCAGATGAGAAGCAGCAGCCTTTGCCTTCAAAGCGCGAGTTCGGCCATAGTTGGGGCCATAGATATCTCGTTTCTCAGATAGCTGGTACTCGTGTGTGGTTAGCCTCTCAAGTATGTCAAACGGATCGAGTGTCTTGAAGTCAGGGCGTTCTTGTATCATCGGGGCTAAGGTGTCAAATGAGCTGTCAAGAGATCTCAGTAGTGTCTTCACTACTTCATGCTTCGTGATCTCAGTGGCGCCAAGTGCTTGGAGCTCATTTGTGATATCTGTGAGGCGATCAAATGTGAGCTGGACATTCTCATTGTCGTGTCTCTTGAAGCGGTTGAAGAGGTTGCAGAGAGTACTGATCCGTTGATCTCGCTGAGTGGAGACGCATTAATTGACCTTGGAGAGCGAGTCCCAGACTAGCTTCGACGTTTCTAGAGCACTCACACGACCATATTGTCCTTTGGTGAGATGACCACAGATGATATTCTTGGCTGTGTAGAGTCCAGTTGAATGAACTTCTTGACATCAGTAGGGGTGACACCTTCACCAGTCTTAGGAACGCCGTTCTTGACGACATACCATAGATCGACATCAATGGCTTCAAGATGCATGCGCATCCTATTCTTCCAGTAGGGATACTCAGTGCCATCAAAGATGGGGCACGCAGCGGAGACTTTGATTATCCCTGCAGTCGACATAGCTAAACCTCCAGGTGGTTAAACCGAATCACACAGAACAAGGGAGTACCTTGCTCTGATACCAATTAAAAGGGCTAGTTATCGACTAGAGGGGGGTGAATAGGCAATTTTTATGAAAGTCTTCAAAACATGGAAGTTTTGAAGACAAACAATAGAAACAACACTATTCGTATGTAGCGGAACATAGACTACACTAGACAAGCCATAGTCAAGTATTCAATCAATGAAGTGAAAGCACGAAGACTATTAGCAGCTAGGTAGTAAAGATCGGAATGGAAGATAGTATGAAGCCAATCAAAACAGGTAGTCACACAGTGAAGTCAAACAGATAATGCTAGCAGGCAATGACTTCACGAAGACAAACTATAAGTAGAGAGAAGTGAGAGATAGAACCAGTAGCTTCAGGAGGACAGGGATTTGTTCGACCAGTTCCAGTTGCTGCGACAACTGTACGTGTGGTTAGGGATGCTGAGATTCAACTCAAAAGACCGCGTCTTCACCTTATTCCCCTTGAGCTAAGGACACTTAGTCCCCTCCCAATCACTCTGGTAAGTCTTCAAGGTAGACTTCCAAACCTTCACAGACTTCGTTCACCGGCAATCCACAATGGCTCTTGGATGCTCAGAACGAGACGCCTAACCGGCTGGAGGATTCACAGTCCTCAAGTGTAACAAGTCTTCAGATCACGCGGACAAAAAGACTTTAGTGATGCCAAACACTCTTTGGGCTCTGGGTGGTTTGCGCTTTGTCCTCGCAAGGATTCTCTCTCAAAGGCTTCAGAGGTGGGTTCCTCTCAAAACGACAAAAGCCGTGTACTAACTCTGAGCAGCCACCAATTTATGGTGTAGGGGGTGGGCTATTTATAGCCACTGGGCAACCCGACCTAATTTATCCGAAATGACCCTGGGTCACTAAGGAACTGACATGTGTCACAACGGTCAGATTTCAAACACACGCGACAGCTTGACTTGGGCTATATGTAAAGCTGACTTATCCGACTCTGGATAAGATTTGCACTCATAGTCTTCGCTCGAAGACATAGGATTTGGTTGAGCATCACTCCAGTCATTCTGACTTTGTTCACTTGGACCCCACTTAACAGTGCGGTGGTTCCTATGACTCAACAAAGAAGAAAAGGAAACAACGAAACCACTAAGTCTTCACACTCCATAGTCTTCACTCAATGTCTTCTTGTGTCATAGTCTTCAACGTGAATAGCTTCACAGACCACCATTGTCTTCAATGTCTTCACACATTTTTAGGGGTCATCTCCGGTAGGTAAACCGAATCAATGAGGGACTACTACCTGTGTTATCCTGCAATTCTCACAAACACATTAGTCCCTCAACCAGGTTTTTCGTCAATACTCCAAAACCAACTAGGGGTGGCACTAGATGCACTTACAGAGTGAAAAAAATTTAGAAGCAGTTCATTTTGTGAAATGAATTCATCCACAAGTCAAAATTGTCAAATTTGCCAAAACCACCTAACGAGTTTCCAAACAAATTTGAAATACACATTGGTGATTCTAAATTGTATTTAACATGAACTATGCACCAGATCATTGTAGTAAACGAACATGACATAAATGAATGATGAGTTTTCTTCTCCTGATCACAAAAACAAAATTTTTTGTCGCCATGCAAGTTACGTTTATAAAGGTTATGTTTGTGAAGAACTACCTCCCTTTGCAAAAACCAAATGGAAACTTTCATCTTAGAAGGGACTTTCGTTTTCCAAATATGAATTTTGCAAAAAATAGGTCCACGGTTCATAAGATCTGCATACATAGACTTCATAATGAAGACGCCATTAGTTCACATACTAGAGGATAGACACACCTCCATCAACCAGATGCGGGATAAGCCCCCAACCTAAACATCCTTATTAGCTCTTGCTATGAGAATGGCCAACATATCCACCACTATATTAAATAAGATTGGCGACATGGGTTCACCTTACCTCAGTCTCTTCGGAGTTTGGAAATAATGGTTGATGCCATTATTGACCTTAACCCCAACACACCCGCCCTGATTGCAAGAAGCCACTTGTTTCCTCCATTGAGCCATGAAACCTTTCATGCAAAGGGCTCATTGAAGAAAATATCACTTTACTTGTCGTATGCCTTCTCAAAGTCCACCTTTTAATATAACTCCATCGAGTTTCTTAGTGTGGAGCTCATGGATCGTCGCCTGAAGGACAACTACTCCCTCAAGAATATTGCGACCAGGCATAATGGCAGTCTGCATTGAGAGCATGACCGGATGAGCAATAGCAGACAATCCATTAGTGCCCACCTTCGTGAAGATTTTAAAACCGATGTTCAACAGGAAGATGGGCCTAAATTGCTCAATCTGAACAACATCCACAATCTTGGGTAAAAACATGATAATTCTAAAGTTAAGACAAAATAACAAAAATCATCATAAAATCCTCAAACATTGGAAGAAGATCACCCTTTCCGACCCCCCAACATTTCTGGTAGAACTCAGCAAGGAACCCATTTTGTTCCGACACTGTATTACACTGCATGTGAGATATGGCCTCAAACACCTCCTTTTCTAAGAAAGGTGTTGTTAGCACATCATTTTCCTCGGTAGAGAGTTGAGGTATATCTTCAATGGCATCTTCCACCAGGGATGCAAAATTGGATTGCACAGAACTAAAAAATACGCTTATAAAAGTTAGTTGTGTAAGATTTAAGAGGGCCCTGACCGACACTGGTCCCCTCATCTTGTTCAAGATGGAATATTCTTTTTTTATGTTTTCCATTCACAGCCAAATGAAAGAATTTGTATTGTTATCATGTTCTCTAACATCCCAATTTTCAATTTGGATGTTATACATAGATCATTATATGCGTATCATATTTATTCTTGCATTTTGGTTGAGATCCTAGAAATCTTAAGCAACTCAAGAACCCACGGAGAGAGTTGGAGGTTTCACAAAATTCATATTTGAATTCTTTTCAAATTAGAAGAAGCCATCAATTTGATTTTATTATTTTTATCTCCAATTATTTCCGATATTACAAATAAATGAGCGAAGACAATATGACTTCTTCAAATTCATAGAAATATTGGAGAAATAATTTTAAAATCAAATTATGTTTTTTTCTCGTATTTTATGTTCTATTAGAAAAATATGCATTTTTTAAAATTGCATTTTTAGGCCAGAAAAATGTTCACTTTGTTCTAAATATTTTATTTAGATGGTGAAAATTTGTTTTGGCATTTTTAGATTGTTTTTATTTTATTAGGATATTTTCTTTTTGGGCGATATTTTTAGAAAAAGGTTCTCCGGACCGACTAGGCCGAAGCCTAGCCGGCCCACTCCCGCGCCGTCGCCTTCCACCCGCCGTGTCGCGCCGCACCGCGCACGGACGCCGAGGAGTCCGAGCCAGACTCCTCTCGGCTGCGCCCTTCTCCAAGGCAGCCGCCGCTTCCCCCCTTTATAAAGCGCACCCGGGGCCCCCTGGAGCCCCCAAGCCGCCGCGCCGCCGCCTGCCCTCGGCCGCGCCGCCTCGTAGCTGCCGTGCCGCGCCATCGCCACCCGCCGATGCTGACGCCACCCCACGCCGCGCCTCGCGCCACCCGCGTCGTCGCCGCCATCACCGGACGTCGCCGCCACCTTTGATCGGTTTTTTTATTAACCCCATTTTTTTAGTTTTTCCAGTTTATTTTCTTAGATCGGTTTTTCATCGATTTATTTATTTAGCGGACGTTCATCCATTCGTTCGTTTAAACGAATGTTGTTCGCCGGTTAGGTTCAGATAGCGAACGTTCTTTCATTAGTCTTTTCTTTTTTTATTTTCGGCCAGGGACTTATCCGCGATTATTTTTATCATGATTCAGCCCCTGATCTTTAAACTAGTATAACTTCTTACTCATTTATCCAAACTAGATGAAACCAGCGCCTAAATCTTTGTCTCGAAGCCCTCTTTCTAGTTAATAAACTTGAACATGATTTTAGTACTGTAAAATTTGACTTTAGTCCAGATTAGTAAACGATCTTGTTTCTTTCGTTTGTTGAGTTTCGTTGCTCCGTTTGAGTTGTTTCTTTTTGCAAATCGTAGCTAATCACTTGTACCTAATGTTAAGATCCAATTCACATGTTAATAATGCTATTAGGTTTTGACTCTTGTTAGTTTAAGTCATTGCTTGCTTCTTGTTCGATTTAGATCTTTTCTCGAGTTTTTTCGTGTTTCATTTGAGTGATTGCTTATGTATGCTATTGTTTGTCTATGCTAGATTAGCCGGAGTGCGAAGCTTGTTATCACGAATCTCTAGAGTTTGCAGATCGTCAGCAAGGCAAGTTACACTTTCATCATACTCTTTTATACCCAGTTTTTACTATGCATTAGTTCTGCCCCACACATATTTGCATTGGTAGGATTGGGAACTTGTGGTTTTGGTTATAGTGCTTGAGGTAGGAACCTAATACCTTTTGATCACCCCAGGAATATACATTATGCTTATTTTTCTTAGCCATGCTCATAGACGGGGATTGGATTGTGTTTCACACATGGAAGTTTGAGAGTTATTTTAATTATGGTTAACATTAAGGTGGCAACTTAAATACACATCTGGGTGGATTGAGGCAACTGGGGAACCCAGTGATTGCCTGTTTTTATTTTGGAAATCCCGGGGTTACCGGTGATTATCCTATGGATCGCCACCCGGGCTCAAAGGGATCATAAGATTGTTCATGTTAGAAACTTCCCTATGTAGCCACATGCCATTATGGGCTCTGGCATAGTTAAGTAAGTCGTGTGACCTCTTACAGTGGTAGACTAGCAGATGTAGGGGATGTAGGTGGTACGGTCTACCCATCGTAAGATGCTAACACTTCTGAAAGACTGTGTCTCGGTCATCCATTTCTCAAACATCATGTAGTGCGAGAAAAGCCAACGGAGGAGATCGACTCTTGCGGGGAAAAGTGTGCAAACCTCTGCAGAGTGTATAAACTAATCATGGTTAGGACATCTTGAGTATCTGGTACTTGAATCTATTGATGTGATCTCAACACGTTACTCTAATTAATTGTGATCTTGGGTTAATGATTATACTTTTAATTGGGATTTGAGTTGGGGTTACCTAATGGGCAACATGGGAGTAGTTAATAAAATTTATTCCTTTGTTGTAGGGAAAAATTGGCTTTGATGCAAAACTATGAAACATACAGCCTCCACCAGCAAAATATTGCATGTAGATATAGTTCTTGCATTATCATTGCTTTACAGTGTAACTATGCCAGCATATTCCATGTGCTGACCCATTTTCGGGCTGCAACGTCTTATGTTGCAGACTACTCAGACGACGAATAAGGTGAGATAGGTCGTTGTTTTGCACTCAGCTATGCCGTTGGAGTTGATGGACTCATTTACCTTCGAAGCCTTCCGCTATTATTTAGTTTAGATGGTCTTCAGCCATGATTCATTTATGTAATCATACTCTTTATGAGGATTTGATGTAATAAGTGTGTGATTGAAACTCTATTATAAATCCTCGAGTATTGTGTGTGTCAGTATTACCGATCCAGGGATGACACTGATGCACAGAGACTTGACCGTTAGAGGTCTGGTCGTTACAAGATGGTATTAGAGCCCACACTGACTGTAGGACGCGACCACTAGAATGAGCCACATGATTTCTCTTCTTTACTCATTTCTAATTCTCCTCTTTTCCTACTCTATAGATGGCGGATCCCAGGAACAAGTCGCTCAGCCAGATGATGACACCCCTTTCGGAAAGCACTTGAAGAAAGTCACTAATTAAGTATGTGAACATCGGACTACCAAGCTTCACGGGGACTTTCGCTACATCTGTACCGGAAGAGGAGGGATGGATGATTAAAGTCTGGATACCTGGGAGAACCTTTGCGCCAACAATGGAGCCTATTGATTTCTATCTGGATGCGCCAAGCTGGAGTATTGTAAAGAGCATGGCGGCACATATCACCTTTGGACGCATATGTGAGGTGTATCACAAGGAGTTGGACAATACCATCTACCAGATATGTGGCCGTTGAGATGACAAATTGGAGATGATTCGTACCAGGAGGGATGGATCAATTGCAGCATACATTCAAGAGATGGGAGATCATATTCGTCGACAGGAGAATCAACAAATTATCCCCATGAAGAAGATCAAGAAACTGGTGAGGAGAAACAATGAGCTGGAAGAGGAGATCAAGTCTACACGCAATGGATACGAGGAGGAGATTGCTATATTGGTGGAAAAGAATGACGACCTGACAAGGAAGCTAGGAGTATTCATGGGAGACTCCGCGCCAAAGAAGGACACCCAGCCAGGAGACTACATCATCCTCGACGACACCAACTCCGACCCTGATAGCGATGATGACTACGTTGATGAAGCTGGAGCAGATATTATGGAGTCTTCTTCTGATGAAAATTTCTAGACGACCACCACTGTAATTAGTAGTATTTTCCCTCCAAGTAGTTGCAACGATCGAGTTTGTAGTTATAGGTTAGACAATTTTTGCGTGACCTGTGTGCTATTGATTGAAGTGAAATTGATTGTGTTTGTCTCATGAGCATTATGGGTAGTGAATCTCTCTTATACCCCAATTCTATTCTGTTTTCTCACCCTTTATAAACTATCAGATGCCTCCAAGACGTGACAATGGATTTTCCTACCCACCGGAGCTCACTCAGTTGATCCAGCAGCAGAATACCTTGATGCAACTTTTAGTCCAGAATCAGAACCAAGGCAACAACAACAATAACCCACCACCACCCCCTGTTGATCACCTAGCCCGTTTCCTAAGGTTGAATCCGCCGATGTTCTCTAGTAGCACCGAACTGATTGTTGCAGATGATTGGCTCCGCAAGATTGGAAGGGAGCTGACCACTTCAGGATGCACATATGCGGAGAGAGTGCGTTTTACCGCACATCAGCTTGATGGACCCGCAACATCATGGTGGGAGAATTTCACAGCCACTTACCCCATTGACACTGTTACATGGGATCAGTTTCAGCAGGCTTTCCGCACTGCCCATGTTTCAGCAGGAGCTATGAACATGAAGAAGCGTGAGTTTCGCAACTTGCGCCAAGGAGGATGTACAGTGGGCCAGTATGTGGATGAGTTTAGTAAGTTAGGACGCTATGCCCCTGATGACGTAACTAAAGATGCCGCTAAGAAGGAGAAGTTTTTGGAAGGACTGAATGATGAGCTGAGCATGCAATTGATGGTGGCAACTTTCAACAACTACTAGGAGTTGGTAGAAAGGGCTCTTATGATTGAAGGCAAGCAACAACAAATTGATAATCGCAAGAGGAAGTATGGACAGGGGAGGTATACTTTAGGAGCTCAGCAGAAGCCTCGCCATTCCCCGTGCTCGGGAGGACATACCCACAACCATGGAGGACACACGCACAATGGAGCAAGTTTGCACACCCATAGTGGCCCCAGGAATGGCAATGGTAATGGAGGAAGCAACATCCAGAACCGCTCCAACCCTTCAACAACAGCCAAGAAGGATTTGATCCATGTTACCTGTTACAAGTGCCAGAAGACTGGACATTATGCCAACGAATGCGCTGACGTGAAGAATGGAAATGGCAATGGGAGTTCTGCCAAGAAGCCCAACCCCTTCACCAAAGGTCAGGTGAACCACATCAGCATGGAGGAGATTGAGGATCAACCCGACGCAGTTGTCGGTAAGATTTTGATTAATTCATTTCCCGCACTTGTACTTTTTGATACTGGTGCATCGCATTCATACATATCAAGGGGATTTGTGGATAAGTATAAACTGCCAACCCAAGCCCCTAGGTCACCCATGTTAGTAAGCTCACCAGGAGAAGAGTATATGGCCAGCCTATGGTGTGATCGGTTACCCTTAAGGATTGGTAACTATGAGTTTCCCTTGAACCTAATAATTTTGGAGTCACAAGGACTGGATATAATATTAGGCATGGATTGGTTATCAAAGTATGGAGGGAACATTGATTGTGCTAGTAAGTCGATATTCCTCACCACCCCAGAAGGAAGAAGGATCAAGTATATATCCCGGCATGTGCCGAAGAGGACTCAAGTGAATTCCTTATCAGGAGTTGTACAGGAGGAAGTACTAGTGGTGAAGGATTACCCTGATGTATTTCCGGAGGAGTTGCCAGGCATGCCACCGGACCGTGACATTGAGTTTTTGATTGAGCTATTGCCAGGCACCAGGACAATATCAAAGAGACCATATCGGATGCCCGCACAGGATTTGGAGGAAATTAAGAAGAAGATTAAGGAGTTACTGGATAAGGGTTACATACGACCAAGTTCGTCACCTTGGGGAGCCCAGTGCTTCTAGTGGAGAAGGATGGATCATTAATGATGGTTGTTGATTATCGTGCGTTGAATGAGGTGACAATCAAGAACAAATACCCACTGCCGATGATCAATGATTTGTTTGACTAGTTGCAAGGAGCTAAAGTCTTCTTAAGATCGATCTTCGATCAGGTTATCACCAGTTGAAGATTCGAGAGCAGGATATACCTGAGATAGCTTTAACCACAAGGTACAGGCTATATGAGTATACCGTTATGTCATTTGGTCTGACTAACGCGCCTGCCTATTTCAAGAACATGATAAACAAGGTGTTTATGGAGTTTTTGGATAAGTTCATCATGGTGTTCATTGACGATCTATTGATCTACTCAAAGAATGAAGATGAGCATAAGGAGCATTTGCGTTTGGTTCTTGAGAAGCTCAGAGAACATCAGTTGTATGCCAAGTTCAACAAATGTTAGTTTTGGTTAAAGGGAGTTGGATTTCTCGGACATGTTATATCCGGAGAAGGAATAGCAGTAGACCCTACCAAGGTTGCTTCTGTGACTAAATGGGTGGCACCCGCATCAGTTGGAGAGATCAGGAGTTTCCTTGGACTCGCAAGATATTACCAGAGGTTCATTGAGAATTTCTCCAGGATTGCAAAGCCTATGATGGAGTTATTAAAGAAGGACACCAAGTTTAAATGGACTGAGGAGTGTGAAGCCAATTTTCAGGAGTTGAAGAAACGTTTGGTTACAACCCCAGTGCTGATTCTTCCAGACCAACACAAGGATTATCAATTCTATTGCGATGCTTCACGTCGAGGACTTGGAGCAGTGCTTATGCAGGAAGGCAGAGTTGTTTCATATGCCTCACGACAACTTAAACCCCATGAGCTGAATTACGCTGCGCATGATTTGGAGTTAGCAGCTGTAGTGCATGCGCTGAAGACATGGAGACATTTTCTCATCGGAAACCATTCTGAGGTATACACGGATCATAAGAGTTTGAAATATATCTTCACGCAGAAGGAGTTAAATCTCAGGCAAAGGAGATGGTTGGAGCTCATTAAGGACTACGATATGAAATTGCACTATCTTCCCGGAAAGGCCAATGTAGTAGCAGATGCGTTAAGCCGCAAGAGTTATGTCAATACGCTCATGACCGGAGGATTACCCAAGGAGTTAGCAGAGGATCTTCGCGAGCTATGTTTGGAAATAGTTCCGAGAGGTTATGTAGCAGCATTGGAAATTCAGTCCACTTTGATGGGTAAGTTCAAAGAAGCCTAGAAGACTGACAAGGAGATTGCTGAGATAAAGGAAAGGATGAGTAAAGGAAGGGCTAAAGGATTTCGTGAGGATGAGCATGATACTTTATGGTTTGAGGATCGCGTTTATGTGCCTAATGACCCCGAGATCAGGAAGTTGATTCTGCAGGAGGCCCATGATTCACCGTATTCAATTCACCTAGGAAACACTAAGAAGTATCTGGATTTAAAGGAAACTTTCTAGTGGACAGGAATGAAGAAGGATATTGCTGAATATGTAGCAGTATGTGATGTATGTCAAAGATTTAAGGCAGAGCATCAAAAGTCAGCTGGATTGCTACAACCATTGTTGATTCCTGAATGGAAGTGGGATAAGCTAGGCATGGACTTTATCATAGGATTGCCCAGGACTCGCTCAGGCTATGACTCTATCTGGGTTGTAGTCGATCGTTTGATGAAGGTAGCTCATTTCATCCCGGTGAAGACCACTTATATGAGTGCCAAGTTGGCGAAGATATACATGACCAGGATCGTATGTCTTCATGGAGTTCTGAGGACCATTGTATCGGATAGAGGAACCAAGTTTACCTCAAAGTTTTGGAATCAGTTGCATGAGACTTTGGGTACTAGGCTAGAGTTCACCTTTCATCCACAGACAGATGGCCAGACCGAGTGAGTCAATCAGATTTTGGAAGACATGTTGAGAGCTTGTGCACTAGATTATGGATCTAGTTGGGACGACAATTTGTCATATGCAGAGTTCTCTTATAACATTAGTTATCAAGCCAGTCTGAAGATGGCCCCTTTCGAAGCTTTGTACGGAAGGAGGTGCAGGACACCACTGTCGTGGGACAAAGTTGGAGATCGACAGTTGTTTGGACCAGATTTAATCAAAGATTCTGAAGAGAAGGTTAAGTTGATCCGCGACAGACTCAAGGTAGCCCAGTCCAGGCAGAAGAGTTATGCGGATTCTAAACGCAAGGAGACAGTTTACAAAGTCAGAGACAGAGTATATCTTCGTGTGTCCCCGCTTCGAGGAGTTAAGCGTTTTGGAGTTAAGGGAAAGCTAGCACCACATTTTGTGGGACTATCCCGAGTTCTGGAACGTATGGGAGAAGTTGCATAAAAGCTGGAATTGCCAGAATGATTGTCAGGAGTTCAAAATGTGTTTCATGTTTCCCAGTTGAAGAAGTGCCACGCAGAGATGGCTGGTATTCCTCTGAGAGATATAGTGCCACTGTAAGTGATTCATTTAGACAGTGGTTTGACCTATGAAGAGAAGCTAGTCAAGATTTTCGAGTTTTCTAGCCGAGTTACTCGTAGCAAGGTTATCAAGTTTTGCAAAGTTCAGTGGAGCCACCATACCAAGGAGGAAGCCACCTGGGAGCGAGAGGAAGACCTTCGTAGAGACCACCCAAACCTTTTTGCTGACCAACCCGAATCTCGACGGCGAGATTCATCTTAAGGGGGGTAGGTTTGTAACATCCCAATTTTCAATTTGGATGTTATACATAGATCATTATATGCATATCATATTTATTCTTGCATTTTGGTTGAGATCGTAGAAATCTTAAGCAACTCAAGGACCCACGAAGAGAGTTGGAGGTTTCACAAAATTCATATTTGAATTCTTTTCAAATTAGAAGAAGGGATCAATTTGATTTTATTATTTCTGTCTCCAATTATTTCCGATATTACAAATAAATGAGAAAAGATAATATGACTTCTTCAAATTCAGAGAAATATTGGAGAAAGAATTTTAAAATCAAATTATGTTTTTTCTAGTAATTTATTTGCTGTTAGAAAAATATGCATTTTTCAAAATTGCATTTTTAGGCCAGAAAAATGTTCAGTTTGTTCTAAATATTTTAATTAGATGGTGAAAAATTGTTTTGGAATTTTTGGAATTTTTTATTTTATTAGGATATTTTTCTTTTCGTGTGATATTTTTTTTAAAAAAGTTCTCCGGACCGGCTAGGCCGAAGCCCAGCCGACCCACTCCTGCGTTGTTGCCTTCCTCCCGCTGCGCTGCACCGCGCACGGACGCCGAGGAGTCCGAGCCGCACTCCTCTCGGTCGCCCCCTTCCCCAAGGCAGTCGCCGCCCTCCCCCCTTTATAAAGTGCACCCAGGGCCCCCTCGAGCCCCCAAGCCGCCGCGCCGCCGCCTGCCCTCACCCGCGCCGCCGCCACCCGCCGACGCCGATGCCACCCCACGTCGTGCTCCGCGCCACTCGTGTCGTTGCCGTCGTTGCCGAACGCCGCCGCCGCCGTGGATCTAGCCGGAGCCGCCGCCATTGACCACCATTGACCGGTTGGTTTTTTTATTAACCCCGATTTTTTTAGTTTTTCCGGTTTATTTTCTTAGATCGGTTTTTCGTCGGTTTATTTATTTAGCGGATGTCGTCCGTTCGTTCATTTAAACGAACCTTGTTTGCCGATTAGGTTCAGACAGCGATCGTTCATTCGTTAGTCTTTTCTTTTTATTTTATTTTTGGCCAGGGACTTATCCGTGATTATTTTTATCACGATTCAGCCCCTGATCTTTAAACTAGTATAACTTCTTACTCCTTTATCCAACTTAGATGAAACCAACGCCTAAATGTTTATCTCGAAGCCCTCTTTCTAGTTAATCAACTTGAAGATGATTTTTGTACTATAAATTTGACTTTAGTCCAGATTAGTAAACGATCTTGTTTCTTTCGTTTGTTGAGTTTCATTGCTCCGTTTGAGTTGTTTCTTTTTGCAAATCGTAGCTAATCACTTGTACCTACTGTTAAGATCTAATTCACATGTTAATAATGCTATTAGGTTTTGACTCTTGTTAGTTTAAGCCATTTCTTGTTTCTTCTTCAATTTCGATATTTTCTCGAGTTTTCTCGTGTTTTGTTTGAGTGATTGTTTATGTATGCTATTGTTTGTCTACGCTAGATTACCCGGAGTGCGAAGCTTGTTATCAGGAATCTCTAGAGTTTGCAGATCGTCAGCAAGGCAAGTTACACTTTGATCATACTCTTTTATACCCAGTTTTTACTATGCATTAGTTCTGCCCCACACATATTTGCATTGGTAGGATTGGGAACTTGTGGTTTTGGTTGCAGTGCTTGAGGTAGGAACCTAATACCTTTTGATCACCCTAGGAATATACGTTATGCTTATTTTGCTTAGCCATGCTCGTAGACGGGGATTGGATCGTGTTTCACACATGGAAGTTTGAGAATTATTTTAAGTATGGTTAACATTAAGGTGGCAACTTAAATACACATCTGGGTGGATTGAGGCACCTGGGGAACCCAGTGATTGCTTGTTTTTATTTTGGAAATCCTGGGTGTTGGGGATATAACTATTTGTGTAAGCCGCCCAGGAGGGGCCGGGTTACGCAAAGAAGACTTACCAGAGAGAAGCCCAAGACCAAAGGTGAAGATGGCGGTTCATAGAGGGCTTAAGGCCCGCAGACGACTTAAGGCCCGTTGTAATAAACCTCCATAATAATATGACTTGTATCATAAGGTAGACTTAACTAGTCATCGAGCCGGACACTATTTATAAGCCGACCGGGACTCTGTAAGCCGCAGGGCGTCAACCCGTGTATATAAGGGGACGACCTCCTGGCGGCTTAGGGCAAGAAACAACTCATCGAGAGCCGGGCATAGAGTATCTCGCTCCCTGGTCATCGAACATCAATACCAACCCAACTAGACGTAGGCCTTACCTTCACCGTAAGGGGCCAAACTAGTATAAAACCTCGCGTGTCCCTTGTCTCGATTAACCCCTTCAAGCTTCCTAGTTGCGATGGCTCCACAACTAAGTCCTTTCACGAGGACATCTGACGTGAGAATTCCACGACAGTTGGCGCCCACCGTGGGGTCAGCGCATGGTGGATTTGAGTTCTTGAAGGGCAACTTAGAAGGGCTCAAGGGATACGTAGTGGGCCGGATGACCAAGAGTCGTCGCGGCAAGATCTACATCGACAATGAAGGCTGGGGCCCCGACGCCGGCTCAATTGAGTACGGGTACCGGGTCCCCTTCAGAGGGATCCACGTCTTCATCGGCCGGATTGGTGAGCCGGGGCCTGAGACGGACAACTGCACCGACCTCGTTGAGACGGCTCAGCGTGCGAAACCCGCTCGAGCTCAACCCAACATGAAGCGTGTCTTTGTGGGCTGCGTCCACGGAGAAGAGCTTTCTGAAGGACCTGAAGATGGTGGTGAGACGGCCGTCCACTCTGACGGTGATTCGTCCACCGGTTCAACAGATTCGCTATATCAAGTACAAGATGGCGTGCTCGGGGGCTGTTCCGATGGCTTCAGTATTCCGGACCCCTGTGAGTCGCCGAATTGGGTAGGAGTCTTCATGGCTGGGACTCAACCTGGCCAAAACTCTACAGTCGCTGCTGCAATTACGTCCGGGATAGGAGCGGCCAGGGCAGGAGGCCCTATGCACCCACCGGCTCAAGTGCTGATAGATCTCATGGATAAGCTTACAGCCCTGTTAACCACCACGGTTATCCCTGCGAACAAAGATGAGCATGACACGGAGGTGGCACGGGTACGTGAGGAGATAGCTCAAGCCAAGGAGGCCTTGGCAGCTGAGGATACTGGACTAGCTACAGAGTGGGTGGCTCTCGATGCCCGGGCACAACGGTTGAAGTCAGAAGCTTACCAGCTCACGATGAGCTTAAACGCATCCAATGAGGTAATGAGGAGGAGACACCAGAAAGCCCAATCCCGTTTACCTCGGAATTATGACCCTCGGGTTCTTTTCGCTACACCCAGAGCCGGCCCAAGTAACCCGCCAGATGCCAATCAGCTTATGACAGCCAGAGCAGGAGGACCGGCTCAGCCTCGAGAGAGGCCGCCTCCTCATGTGAGCATGGCACCACCGCGTTATGTGCCGATACCGGAGGGTCACTTTTCCAACCCCATGGAGAATTTAATCGCAGCATCAGCGCATCTGGCGGCTCTCCCAGTGTACGGTGATGATCCAACAACCGTGGAGACCCGGAGGATCCGGGAACTTGTCCAGACGGCCCTGGCTCAGCAAGAGACCTATTCTTATAGCCGGGATAGGATTCATTCAACTCCTCCGCCTTGGTTAGCACCGCCTCGTCAGAACCGGAGCCCGAGTTATAGCAGGCACATGGAGTCCGAAGCTTTGTCAAGCAACGCCCAACGCCGTGACCAACATGGTGGCTATAACCCGGTGCAAGACCGAGTACGTCAGGAGAATGAGCGGGCGGCTCAGCTGGCGGCTCAACAGGCGGCTCATCAGAATATTCCAGAGTATCCAACGACTTCTATTGAGATGGGAGTAGCCACCAGAACTGGTGGTGTTCCTTGTTTGATACCGGCTTTGCGCAACGTGCGCCTGCCCAAGGACTTCAAGGGACCTCGAAAGGTGCCGAATTACACGGCCGACTTATAGCCTGGCTCCCTCTCCCCCTCGTGAGTCCATCCCCCTGCTCAATTTTGATCTGGACTCGCCGCGGGAGAAAACCCACTCTGCCCAACGGCCACCATCCATTGTGGAACTCGCCGCCGGCAGCTCCGTCCACCTCAGAGACCAAAGCGACTACCGAGTGACCGCCTCGACCCCCTGAGCCCGCGGTTGGCCTCGGTTTCCCGAACGGTGCTGCCGTTCGCCAGCGAGCATCGCCGAAGTCCCGCCTCCGTTCGGGCAGAGGAAGAGGAGGGAGGAAAGACCAGTCAAACCTAACCAGGCGGGCCCACTGTCAGTGACTCACGCGCCATCCACGCTGGAGTAAGTGGAAGCATAAATCCAAAATGCGCCTTCGACGTGGTCAGTAATCGAAACGTTTTTCTTTTTCTGTTTAATTTTAAAAACAGATTTTGACCCCAACTTTGACAGTCTATAACTTTTTAAATATAACTCCAAATGAATTGATTATTTTTCCTACCTCTCTCAAATTTAATCTAGTTTATTTTAAGATTTATTTGAAAAAAAATTCAGACAACTTTTTGGTACTGTTTTTGAAACTATATATTGATTCAAAAATATTTTAAATAGGATTTTTGGAGAGAGGAGAAAACTTTCAAAAGTTTTGGAGTGCACCCTGCCTTTCCACACCTTGAAGGCAAGCATTTTGAACCTAGGCATAATATTTTGCATGCATTGTTTGACACGATTATGACACCACCTCAATACGTAGAACTCGTTATTTTATGTGGTGATGTGATCATTCACATGAATGCTTATTGGAAATTTCCTTGCTGTTGGAAATGGACATGCTTGTGATAATGATCATCCTCGTATGCCTTTCGTGCCTACCGGAAGGAAAACGGGAAAGTCTCTGTCTTGGGTAGACCCGAGCTTGTCCCTAGTTCCTCGTCGAGACTAGTGTGTCCGGCATGGCATGAGGGGTATGATGAGTGGTGATTCTGTCTGTTGGATGAAATAAATTCATTATGCTAATCATGCAGGGAATACTTAAAACCTCCTGAGTCGACCATAGATTGAGTCTTGTTCCAGTAACCCCCATACTTGTTTCGTACTACCACTTGTCTCTACAACAAGTAGGGTACGGTTCAGTAAGTCGTCAACCCCTTTCTAGAACACTACAGAGAGGCCATGGTGGAAGATACCGGTTGTAGCTGGTAGGCAGGCCACCTGGTCCGGGGGCATGGGTGTTTCCGATTGAGACCGAGAGGGGAGGCCACCCCTTAGAGCGTGCGATATAAATTTGATCCCATGCTACGCGAGGTTGTAGCCTCCCCACTTAGAGTTTTGCTTAACAAGTGTCGTGGGTGATTCCAGACACCGGTAAGTTAAGCTGGTGTGTGCAAGTTAGGTGTGTTTTCAACTAAAAGGCCGTAGACGGAATTAGTCCCGATGGACTAAAGGAATCCGTTACTCGTGGGTAAAGAGTACACCCTCTGCAGAGATTAAACTTATTCGAATAGCCGTGTCCATGGTTAAGGATTACAATCTGGGATGGGTCAAGGGTTGGTCTTAGTGTCGGTCTTCGGAGGAGAAATTGTTAAACCAGAACTGAGATCACGACTTGAGACTTGTGTTGATTGTGATTATTATTTTGTTGTGGACTCACCCATTATATTATTGGCATTATCGAATATCCCTGGGATGGTTCTACCTCCTGGATATTTACTGTGATTATTCATAAGCCCTTTATGTGGTGTCGCTGAGATGCCCGACTGGGGCATGCTTGTTGTTCATTTACTTTATAAGCCCTTTATGTGGTGTCGCTGAGACGCCCGACTATGGCATGCTTGTTATTCATTTACTTTATAAGCCCTTTATGTGGTGTCTCTAAGACGCCTGACTGTGGCATGCTTGTTATTTATTTACTTTATAAGCCCTTTATGTGGTGTCGCTGAGACGCCCGACTATGGCATG